>NC_030854.1:38220430-38524157 GCF_000208745.1 Theobroma cacao | reverse complement strand
CATATCCTGGATTTTAACGAGATTATTTATTATTTTGAGTCGAGAGAGGGAGTTATATATATATATATATATGTACTTAGCTAAGTAAATTTATGATTTAATAAATGGATACAAAGTCAAAGTTAACTTTCATCACTTTCATTTATGTAGTAGATCAAGTTAATCCCCGTCCTCCCCCTAGTGGTGCATGCTACATGTTGAAAGAATTAAAGAAAGTATATTATATTTGGACTACATAATGGAATTAGGTAGCCATATCCAATCCCCATTCTTTACAATCTTCTTGAAAATTTTTATATACACACACCCAAAGGATAATTTTACAAGAGAGAGAAAGAGAGAGGACAAAAAGATACGTATCTGGGATCAATAAAAGCAAGTGCAATTGAAACGGGGAAGTACACAAGTTATAAAATATTTTTTTTAACTCATTTGAAAATATACAATTTTAAATTAAATTTGTCGTAGTGATAATGATTTCTATATCATCAAATAAAAACACGTTCACTTTTCAATATGCATGTGAAAAAGGTGAGTATTTGGTATATTGTTAATAATCAATAATAACATATTTTTGGAAAAACTTATAAACTAATAATAAAAAGCATATACATATATTTTTTGTTATGCAATAAAGGGCTTTTATATAGCTGATTATAATTTCCAAAATTAGAGTTGGAATTGACTAGATTACCTAATTAGACAAGACTTAAAAGCTTAAGGATTGTTTTTGATTTATCTGTCGTGGCAGTCATATATACGTTTCATAGACTTGTAGGAAAATTGTACCATTGTCTTTCATTTCTTGCAGTACCTTCTTTTACTAGTAATGGCAAATCCAGATACGCTTTACATCCCTTTCTTTCTCCTTTCAACCTTAATCTCTCTTTTGCTTTTGAACCAGAATATCTCAACCGCAAAGGATGATGATTTGATAAGGGAAACATGCACCCAATATATAGAGTTTCTAGACACATGCATATCCACTTTGGAAGCAGATCCTTATAGCCGCATTGCGATCACCTTGCTAACCTGGCCAACCAATCCACTTTGCCTTCCTATTGAATTAAAATCAAGTAAATCCATGGCAAACTTTTTTTTTAATTTTCTGTCTTCTTATTTTCACCTCCCTTCCATTAGTTATTCATGCTTTAGATGTTAATGTAACCGTTGCTTTGGACGGGAGTGGCCACTTTAAGACAATTGGAGCAGCTCTGGAGAGTGTCCCTAGCAACACGCAATTTCCATATATTATTCTTGTGAAGGAAGGTATATATAGAGAAAATATATACCTAAGGCCAGAAAAACAAAATGTGATGATTTTAGGGGACGGAATCAACAAAACAAGCATCACTGCCAATAGAAGTGTTAAGGGAGGATTTAGTACTCAAGATTCAGCCACAATGGGTTAGTGTCTACCCTTTTATGTTGTAATTTATTAAATAAAAGAATTTGCTTAAGACATTTGGTTTTAGAGTTGTTTATTTATTTTTTTAATTTAGTTTTTGGTATATTTTGTACTAATGAGCAAGCTTACAAAAAAGAAAACTAAATTTTATCATTTCATTAAAACACATGCAGATATAAGTGCATCACAATTTGTAGCAAAAGATATGACTATTATCAATTCTGCGGGTCCAGAAGGAAGACAAGCAGTGGCATTACGAACATACGAGTTCAAAATCACTTTTTATAGGTGTTCCATAGAAGGTTATCAGTATACCTTATATGCAGCTTACGGCCAACAATTTTTCTTTGATTGTCAAATTTATGGTACCATAGACTTCATATTTGGCAATGCAGCTGTCATCCTTCAAAACTCTTTCATTTGTCTTAGAAGGCCGCTCCAAGGACAAGCTTACTGCACAGGGGAGAGAATTCAAGGACAACAACACCGGAATCGTCATTCACAATTGCACCCTCACTTCAGCACCGGAATTCATTCCATACAAAGCAACAGTGAGGACCTATATTGGGAGACCATGGAAGGAATTTTCACGAACAATAATTATGCAATCATTTCTAGATGACCTAATTGACCCTGTTGGATGGCTAGAATTTAACGGTACATTTGCTCTATCAACTTTGTATTATGCTGAGTATGGAAATTTTGGACCCGGAGCACATACAGAAGGTAGAGTCAACTGGCCTGGCTACCTCCTCCTTACTGATTGCAAGGATGTAGAGAATTTCACAGTAAAAAATTTCATCTGTGGTCTCCTTGGTTAGAATCCAATTCCATAAGCGATGAGACAGACTTGTTAATAGTCAATAACTCTGACATCTATTATGTTTGGCACGCATTATTCTTATATTATATAATATCAATATTTTCATTCATCTTATATTAAATAATATCAGTGTTATATTTTAATTTTTTTATTTATAATATTCTTATTAATTTGATGTTTTTCTTTACCAAATACAGATTAATCCATTATTTAATAACAAAGAGAGTGTAGGATGAAAATAAAAGTCCAACAATAGATAAAAGGGATTACTATTATTCATGAGCAACTAATTGATACCAATTCCATCAATTAGTAATAAGATTGTTCAACAAGTCCAGTACAATAGTGGTGAACATGATAACCTCATTGTTTCGATCGAAGAACATTGGCACACCGGTGTCGTTGCACTCTGCCGCACCTTCTCGTGTGTAGCCAATAGAATCATACGCGTCTCTATAATTCTTTCGATCAAAACTAGGAAGGCCAGTTATATTAATGATTGTGACACTATCTCCATAATTGTGCATACAAGACCTGATTCCGGACTTGGTTCTGAAATCAGTCTCATTATCATAGAACTGGGAGACAAATGATAATGTTTTATTGGCTTGAGTTTCAGTCACTTCCATCGCAGCCCTACACAGGCTAGTGAAGTTGGTAGCGGCTTTGCTGCGAGGATATGCTTCCAAAGTGGATACGCATATGTCTGGAAACTCTGTATATTGGGTGCATGTTTCCCTTATCAAATCATCATCCTTTGCGGTTGAAATTTTCTGGTTCAAAAGTAAAAGAGAGATTAAGGTTGAAAGGAGAAAGAAAGGGATGTATTGCAAGAAATGAAAGACAATGGTACAATTTTCCTACAAATCTATGAAACCTATATATAACCGCCACGACAGATAAATCAAAAACAATCCTTAAGCTTTAAGTCTTGTTTAATTAGGTAATCTATTTAATGCCAACTCTAATTTTGGAAATTATAATCAATTATAATCAACTCTAATTTTTAATCTATTTTTTTTAATTATTCCTCGTTTCAATTGCACTTGCTTTTATTGATCCCAAGTACATATCCTTTTGTCCTCTCTCTCTTGTAAAATTATCCTTTGGGTGTGTGTATATAAAAATATTCAAGAAGATTGTAAAGAATGGGGATTGGATATGGCTACCTAATTCCATTATGTAGTCCAAATATAATATAATATACTTTCTTTAATTCTTTCAACATGTAGCATGCATCACTAGGGGGAGAAGGGGGATTAACTTGATCTACTACTTAAATGAAAGTGATGAAAGTTAACTTTGACTTTGTGTTCATTTATTAAATCATAAATTTACTTAGCTAAGTACATATATATATATAACTCCCTCTCTCGACTCAAAATAATAAATAATCTCGTTAAAATCTAGGATAGGATATAACTTTAATTCTAAAATATTGTCTCCATTTGACTCACTTGTCAACTTAACCCCCCCAAGCCTCTTCCCCGATAGAAGTAAACATTAGCCTTTCTTCTGTTACAGACTAGCCTTTCATTTTGCCATTTGACTTTTATTTTTGTTTACTTTAATCTTCGTAAGTGTAGAAACTTTTATTTAAGTGATTAAAGTAATTTTAATTAAGCAGAATGATCTCCTTTTTCAGATATTTTGCTGGATATTTTCTGAAGATTGCGTCTGTGCCTTGGAATCAAATCCACCAAAGCCTTCTAATTACAACCCAATTGATTGAGCAGTGAACTGAAAAAGATAGCTGCAGTTTTGTCATTATTCATGCTTTTATCTAAAAAACAAAAAACGAAAGAAAGAGAGAAGATTTATTTCAAAACATGTCTTGGCCAAATTTACATTACTTGATTTTCATTCATTCAGGACACCAGATTAGGCCAAGCCTATTTGTCTGAGTCAAGACATATGGATCTGATCAAGCCATCAAAACCACGTAACATTGAATAATGAGATGAATTATCTTATGATTTTCTAATATTCTCCTTCAGTCATATTTTGATATTAAGGCAACAAGAAATCATGGAATTCTCTTCTTTTTTTTTACATTATTTTTATCTATATTTAAGTCGGACTTTCAATCCCAATTATATTGGAATTGCGAACAGCTAATGTAAAATTAATTGATGGTCAAAAAAGAATTATTAAGAAAACAGCTGAAGGAATTGGTCCATCTGAACTTGGTCTAAATTATTATATACTTGATTATGTCGGTATTCTGATATTAAAAAAATTATGATTAAAAAAATGTCTAAGAGTTTTCGATTTACACTTTTCATACTCATTTTCATTCCAGTTCCCATTTCGTCATTGGCTAAGCTCGCACGTGATGTGATTATTAAAATTAACTGTATATACATAATTATCTAATACCAATTTCTGCAAGTTTGTCTTTAAGCAATTGTTATATGAATTCCCACAACTGTTGCTTTTCCATATTGACTTCTAGTCAGTCATGAAACGCACAGGGTTGCGAAAGGATATCTGCAATTTTATAGCCCCTAGCTTTGTTTTCTGTGAGCCATCGTTTTACTCGTTTAGCTGGAAATTTAGATATAACCAGCAAATACCCATTGGAAAAGTTCAACAATCCAATAGCTTTGCTTTTGGTTTTGATTCTCTCATTGGTTTACTACAGAAAAACAGAAAGAAGAAGAAGAAAATGGAATGTTTAGACATGAACGTGTTGCCAGAGAGCTGTGTTGCTGTGATTCTGTCCCTCACATCTCCTGCAGATGCTTGCAAATCTTCGTTGGTGTCATCTACTTTTCAATCAGCATCTGAATCTGATTCGGTTTGGGAGAGGTTCTTGCCATCTGATTACGGGGAAATTGTCTCCAAGGCCAGTGACAACCTTGAATTTTCTTCAAAGAAAGAGCTTTATCTCCTCCTCTGCAATCCTGTCCTTGTAGCTGATGGCAAAATGGTTAGTTACCAATGACCCTGCAAACATTTGGAAAACTAGAACTGTTCTCATTTTTAATTCCCTCTTCTTCAGAGCTTCAAATTAGAGAGATCAACAGGAAGAATATCCTATATTTTATCTGCAAGGGAGCTTTCCATAACCTGGAGCAATGATCCAATGTATTGGGTTTGGAAATCCATCCCTGAATCAAGGTCAGTGCTTGCCTTGTTCTTAATATTCTTAATAGCAAATTCAGCAGGCAGGTTGTAATACCAAAATGTTTCTTCTCTTTCCAGATTCGCAGAAGTAGCTGAACTGAAAACGGTCAGCTGGTTGGAAATCCATGGCAAGATCAGATCTAAAACACTTACTCCAAACACAAGATATGGAGCTTATCTTTTGCTGAAAATCACTGACCGTGCATTTGGGCTTGATTTAATACCATCAGAAATATCACTAGAAGTTGGCAATGGAGCAAAATTCACCAACACAGCTTACCTGCGTAGCCAAGACAGCAAGAAACAGAGAATGGAGGACCTGTTTTATGGCAACAGGAAACAAATGCTGAAATCAAGGGTGATCGAAGGAGAAGACCGGGTCCTGAGCGAAAGAGAAGATGGTTGGATGGAGATTGAGCTCGGAGAATTCTTCAATGGTGAAGGTGATAAAGCGGTGAAGATGAGTTTGATGGAAGTTAAGGGTCACCAGCTTAAAGGAGGACTGATAGTTGAAGGTATCGAGCTAAGGCCCAAAAGTTAATCCTGGAAAGCGACAAAGATATTTTTCTATTTAGGGTCTCGTCGGAATGAGAATTAAGGGTATTTTTTTTTCTTTTCTTTTCCAATTCTTTTTCTCTCTTTTTGTGTATGCCAATGACAAAGACAGTTGGATTGAAGAATAAATGCATGTGAATACAGCTCAAGAAGAAGACAATTTTCATTTATTTCTCTGATTTTCAATTTCGTTTCTCAAGAAAATTTTTCACTCATTTGTTCATGTAGCACAAATTTTCAAACTTTGATGGCATAACCATGTCGACCAATGGCACCAAATGAAGAGAATTTTAAGTTTTATTTATGGAAAGATAATATTCAAGCCTAATAACCTTTAGAATATTATAAAATAAGGCTTGTGGTCTTTCCAAGAAATTACATGTTGATGGTTTACAAATGAAGAGAATTTTTGTCATTTTTTTTTACGATGGGTCACAAAATTAAATAATTTTTTCATATTATAAATTTATTTTTTATGATTTTACTTTTTTATATGGAAAATTATTGAACATCTATAAATATTATAAAAAAATTAATTCCAATGAAAATAAAATAAAAGAGAATATTAAATAAACAAATTGTTGCCTATGTCAAAATAAGTTTAATTAAAAAAAATATCGTTGCCACATGGATGGTCAAGATTGTTCTTATCCTAGTCAAAGGGGATCTGACATATCAATTTTACAAGTACAATCTTTATGTTACATGATGTGCTCATATGTTGTCTCCATGTCGTCATGTAAACCAGACCCAATCAAGAATATGTTGTCATGTTAACGCTACATTGACCCACACAATGTTTACTATATACATCTTGGTTCAATGCATGGCTGCATGAGGCATAAAATACTAAGCAATATTCATTCAATTGCATCCATTTTCTTCTCTTTTCTTTCCTTTTTCCCTCTCAGTGTTTCATTGGTGTGAACTATAAGCTGTAGAGAAGGGAAAAATGAACTTGGATCAATTGCCTCAAGATTGTTTTGCACAAATCCTGTCACTCGCATCTCCCATTGATGCATGTCGAATCTCAGTACTCTCTTCCACGATTCGGGTTGCAGCTGATTCGGACAATGTATGGGAGAAATTTCTGCCATCAGATTATCAGGATATCCTCTCCAGATTACTGCATCCACTGGTTTACTCATCCAAGAAGAAGCTATTCCTCAGGTTATGTAACCCACATCTAATTGATGGAGGCCATAAGGTAAGCAAATTTTCAATAAATTACGGTTTGTGAAATTTTGAAATTACTACATAATCAGGTCAAGTAATTTTGGATATTCGATAATTAGATATTTATTGTCATCCCCATTCTTGCTATACTGATGTTAATTGAAAATTTTATTAATGTAAGGTATTTTCATAAGTAAAATTTACGTGACGTATATAACACTAGTTAATCAAATATAGCTTAATTTACCAAGAAAGAAAATTATAGAATAAGGTACTTTGTCAATTTATTGCTATTAATTAGTATAAAGATCTCTTTATTAAGATTCTATTATATATATATATTTGCTAGCGAAAAAAATTGCAAACAAATAATAAAAATCATCTAATTTGCCTTAGATGGTATATAATAGTATCATTTACTAAGAAAAGTTACATACATAATTGGGAAAAAAAAAGTCTAATACAGGATTTCAGAAAGGTGACTATGTGTATTCATACCGTCAATGGATCAATTGCTCCTAGAGCTAAAATTTTGATCTGGAAAAAAGGGCGTATGCAAATAGTAACCTTTCTCATCTTATAAACTAAAATTTAATAAAATAAATTTAATTCAAAAACAATTTCGAGAGGCTATTTTTGGGTGCACAGGAGGTGGATCAAATATGAATTACTTCATATGAAAATTCATATTTGTTCCACTTCCTGTGGATGCAGAGCATGGCCCTGGAAAACCGCTCCATGCCAATACATCATGTCAAAGGAGATATGACAGACTGTGGATGTCATGGTTACAAGACTTGGATGGCTATTGGTGAAATTTGTTTGTAGTCAATTATTGTGGTCAATTTTCCTTCTTTTTTTCTCCATTTATGATTGTTCAGATCAACATATTCCAAGCTGATCTCATGTACTCAACAAAGGCATGGGGTGACTTTGTTGAAGGCAATAATCTCTGTCGAAGTGCTTCCTTGTCAACTACACGAGAGTTGAAATCAATGATGATGGTGCTAATTTTATGAGTTTCCCATTAACAGACTTTCTCATTGGAGAAATCATCAGGTAAAAAGCGTTATGTGCTGAGCGCAAAGGAGTTGAAAATTACATGGGCAGAGAATCCTCTCTTCTGGACCTGGAAATCTTTCCCAGCATCAAGGTCTCACTCACATTTTCCAATCTTGGTTCTCCTGAAATCAAAGTTCCATTTCATAGCAAAGAGAATCTAAGTTGTTTTTTCCTTTTCTTATTCTCAGATATTTTGAAGTTGCTGAACTTCGAACCATCTGGTGCTTGGAAATCCAAGGCAGAATCCAATCTCGATGCTGTCTCCAGACATTGTCCACGAGGCTCATCTGATTGTGAAGTTTGTTGATCGTGCATATGGACTAGACATTTTACCATCCAAGGTTTCGGTTGAAGTTGGAGATGTAAAATCAGAAGGGACAGTTCGTTTACGCCAACATGAAACTAAGAAACAATGTGTGGAGACTACCTGGTTTTCAAATCAGGTTGAAGCTTCGACATCAATGGGTTTTAGGGGAACAGAAGAAAGGGTTCCTTGCAAGCGTGCAGATGGGTGGACTGAGATTGAATTGGGAAATTTTTATAACCATGGATCAGGTGATGCAGAAGTAAAGATGTGTCTACAAGAGGTGGCAGGAACGCACCTGAAAGCAGGACTCGTTGTTGAGGGGATCGAACTTAGGCCAAAACAGTTCTCAATGTAGACACAAGCGCCAATTTTAATGGTTGATTTTCAATAAAATTTTTTAGCCAAATTTGATGAAATTTGTTTATAAAATTTGATATTGATTTTTTGAGATGTTGATTTCATGTGTCTTGGTGATCTTGGTTTGTTTTTCGTTCAGATCCTGTCTAGGGTGGGTTCTTGTGTTTTGACTGGACCCTGGTCTTTTTGTTTTTTTGGAGGTTGTATTTGCTACTGATTATCTCCACACTTCTTTAGTGGAGACTTTTCATAGCTTTTGTGTACTCCTCTCGTATCAATTCAATGTGCTTTGCGTTTAAAAACAAAACTTATTTCAAGCTTATCTGGTACTCAACAAAGGCACGGGACTGCATATCTTGTTAATATCGTTAACAGCAAATTCAGCAGGCAGATTCTAATACCAAAAAATTTCTTCTATTTCCAGAATCCCAGAGGTAGCTGAACTCAAAACTGTGAGCTGGTTGGAAATCCATGGCAAAATCAGAACTAAAACACTGTCTCCAAACACAAGATATGGAGCTTATCTTTTGCTAAAAATCACTGACCCGTGCATTTGGGCTTGATGTACTACCATCAGAAATATCAGTAGAAGTTGGCAATGGAACAAATTCACCAACACAGCTTACCTGCGTAGCCAAGACAGCAACAAACAGAGAATGGAGAACTTATTTTATGCAAACAGGAAACAAATGCTGAGAAATCAAGGGTGATTGAAGGAGACGACCGGGTCTTTAGCAAAAGAGAAGATGGCTGGAGGGAGATTGAGGTCAAAGAATTCTTCAATGGTGAAGGTGATCAGAAGGTGAAGATGAGTTCGATGGAAGTTAATAAGGGTCACCAGCTTAAAGGAGTGCTGATAGTTGATGGTATCGAAGTAAGGCCCAAAAGTTAGTCCTGGAAAGCGACCAAGATACTTTTCTATTAGCTTCCTGTGGGAATAGGTACATGTTTTTCTTTCTTCGATAGATAGAATCACAAAAAGATATTCGGATAGAATTAAAGGGTTTTTTTTGGCTTTTTCTTTTCCAATTCTTTTTCTTTTTTTTTGTGTTTTTTTGGTTAAATCAATACTTTATTAATGCATCAAAATTATACAATTTTTATAGAGTTAGAGGAACAGAGCAATCATCAATCTATTTTCCAAAACTCCTAACACACAGGACTTATAAGCACTAGAGAGCACCCAGGTAAACTTGACCCATATCATTACATTTGCATCCATCAATCCCCATTCAACTACATCCTCACTACAAATATATATATACATTAAAAAGTGATTGATATTATTTATTCAATCAAAAGCTAGTATGTCATAAAAAGTTTTGAGACATGATGGTAGAAGACTCTTATTGGCATAATAAACCTAGCTTTGAGAGACATTGTCCTATACATTTATTACAAGGAAGACAAGGCCTCTCAAAATGCCATTGGCAGCACTTTCAACAAAAAAATAAAAGCCCCTATACAAAAACTTATGGGCTTAAAACTGCACAAGAACCGCACCACTTAAATGTATCACCTGTTTTGCAATAGATGTTCATACTACCTACAGCAAATTAGGAACTTAGAACCTTGCTTTTGATATTGGGTTGCTGTTTCTGAGTTGATGCTCTTCAGTCCTTTTCTTGATTTGTTATATCTATGGATTCATATGGGATCGGTATCCCCTTTGGTGTGATTTACTGACTAATATGGTACCAATTTCATTACAGCTTGAATATTGCATACTTTCTTTCTTTAAAACGTCATGAAAAACCGAAGGTAAAAAGAAACTTGTGTAAGGATTTACCCAGCCTTACACTCTATAGATAATTCATTGCGATCCAGCTTTGCTAAACAGTCAACAATGATTTGCCTTTCTCCTTCCTATATATAGCTTCTAATATTTCTCAACACAATAACTCAGTTGCTTTAGCTTCATTGCGATCACCTTGCTAACCTCGCCAACCAACCGACTTTGCCTTTTCTATTGAATTCAAATCAAGTAAGTCCATGGCAATCGTTTTTTTAATTTTCTTTCTTCTTCTTTCCACCTCCCTTCCATTAGTTATTCATGCTTTAGATGCTAATGTAACCATTGCTTTGGACGAAAGTGGCCACTTCAAGACAATTGGAGCAGCTCTGGAGAGTGTTTGTAGCAACACACAATTTCCATGTATTATTCATGTGAAGGAAATATACCTAATAGAAGTGTTGAGGGAGGATTCAGTACTCAAGACTCATGGCAAGAAAAACAAAATGGGATGATTGGAAGGAATCAACAAAACAAGGCAAGAAAAACAAAATGGGACGATTTTAGGGGAAGGAATCAACAAAACAATCATCACTTCCAATAGAAGTGTTGAGGGAGGATTCAGCACTCAAGACTCAGCCACAATGGGTTAATGTCTACCCTCTTATCTTGTTATTTATTAAATAAAAGAATTCGGTTAAGACATTTGGTTTTAGAGTTGTTTATTTATCCTTTTAGTTTGGTTTTTAAGTACATTTTGTATTAATGAGAAAGCTTAAAAAAAAAACTAAATTTTATCATTTCATTAAAACACATGCAGATATAAGTGCATCACAATTTGTCGCAAAGGATATGATTATTATCAATTCTGCGGGTCCAGAAAGAGGACAAGCAATGGCATTATGAGCTTACGGGTTCAAAATCACTTTTCAGAAGTGTTCTATAGAAGGTTATCAGTATACCTTATATGCAGCTTACGGCCAACAATTTTTCTTTGATTGTCAAATTTATGGTACCATAGACTTCATATTTGGCAATGCAGCTGTCATCATTCAAAGCTTTTTCATTTATCTTAGAAAGCCGCTCCAAGGACAAGCCAATGTCATTACTGCAGAAGGGAGAGAATTCAAGAAGAACAACACTGGAATCGTCATTCACAATTGCACCTTCACTTCAGCACCGGAATTCATTCCATACAAAGCAACAGTGAGAACCTATCTTGGGAGACCATGGAAGGAATTTTCACGAACAATAGTTATGCAATCATTTCTAGATGACCTAATTGACCCTGTTTGATGGCTAGAATTTAACGGCACATTTGCTCTATCGACTTTGTATTATGCTGAGTGTGGAAATTTTGGACCCAGAGCACATGCAGAAGGTAAAGTCAACTGGTCTCGCTACCACCTCCTTATTGATTCCAAGGATGTAGGCAATTTCACAGTAAAAAATTTCATCTATGATACTAATTGGCTTCCAACATTTGGTGTCCCATTTATTTTAGGTCTCATTGGTTAGAATCCATTTCCATAAGTAATGAGACAGACTTGTTAATAGTCAATAGCTCTGTCATCTATTATGTTTGCCACGCATTATTCTTATATTATATAATATTAATATTATATTTTTAATTATTTTATTTATAATATTTTTATTAATTTGATGTTTCTCTTTACCAAATACAAATTGATCCATTATTTAATAACGAAGAAAGTGTAAGATGAAAATAAAAGTTTAACAATAGATAAAAGAAATTACTATTATTCATGGGCAACTAATTGATACCAATTACATCAATTAGTAATAAGATTGTTCAACAGGTCTAGTACAATAGTGGTGAACTTGATAACCTCGTCGTTTCGCTGGAAGAACATTGGTACACCGGTGTCGTTGCACTTTGCCGCACCTTCTTGTGTGTAGCCAATGGAATCATATGCATCTCTATAATTCTTTTAATCAAAACTAGGGAGGCCAGTCATATTAATGATTGTGACACTATCTCCATAATTGTGCATACAAGACCTGATTCCGGACTTGGTTCTGACACTAGTCTCATTTTCATAAAACTGGGAGACAAACGATAATGTTTCATTGGCTTGAGTTTTAGCCACTTCCATTGCAGCCTTGAACAGGTTGGTGAAGTTGGTAGCAGCTTTGCTGTGAGGATCTGCTTCCAAAGTGGATATGCATATCTGGAAACTCTGTATGTTGGGTGCATGTTTCCCTTATCAAATCATCATCCTTTGCTATTGAAATATTCTGGTTCAAAAGCAAAAGAAAGATTAAGGTTGAAAGGATAAAGTAAGGGATGTAAAGTGTATCTGAATTTGCCATTACTAGTAAAAGAAGGTATTGCAAGAAATGAAAGAGAATGGTACAATTTCCTGCAAGTCTGTGAAACCTATATATAACCGCCACGACAGATAAGTAAGTCTTGTCTAATTAGATTATCTAGTAAACTGCACCTCTAATTTTGGAAATTATAATCAGCTATATAATGACCCTTTATTGCATACCAAAAAATATATGTAGATTCTCTTTATTATTAGTTTACCATTTTTTTCAAAAATATGTTACTATTGATTAATAACAATATATCAAATACTCACATTTTTTACATATGTATTAAAAAGTGATCACGTTTTATTTGATGGTGTAGAAATTATAACCACTACTATAAATTTGATTTAAAACTGTATACTTTTCAAATGAGTTATAAAATATATTTTTATTAACATTTTTATATAATTTTAATAAATTTGATTATATTGTACAAATTTGTAAATAAAACCCAAAATTATTACTTGGAAAATAATACTATTATACACTATCTAATCTTAATATTTAATTATTCTATAATTAATACAATTATAAAGAGATAATATTGTTCATGAGAAACTAACTAATACCAATTCCATTATTCTTTTCTTTCTTTTTTCCTTCTTAATTTTTCATTGCTGTGAACTATAAGCTGTCAAGAAGGGAAAAATGATTAATATTATTTATTTAATCAATTTATGCAAATGGTGAACTATATATATATATATATATATATATATATATATATATATTAACAAGTGATTGATATTATTTATTGAATCAAAAGCTAATATGACATAAAAAGTCTTAAACCATGATGGTAGAAGACTCTTATTGACAAAATAAACCTAGCTTTAAGAGACATTGTCCTGTACACTTACTATAAGGAAGACAAGGCTTCTCAAAATGCCATTGCCAGCACCTTCAACAAAAAAATAAAAGCCCCTATACAAAAACTTATGGGCTTAAACGGCATGAGAACCGCGCCACTTAAATGTATCCCCTGTTTCTTATAAGCTCATTATATTTCTTCAATGGTGTGCATCAAGAAGCCAACAAATAGAAACCCGAACCAAGTTACTAATGTGTTTTTAGTAATTGAGTAGGATAAAACTTAAAAAATATATTATATCATATCGTATGCGTATTGTGCGATACTCGTTCGATATTTGATCAAAATAATATAATTACTTATTAAAACAACTTGACAATTTTTGAAAAATTAGTTTCATATCTTATACTTTTGTTCCTATTTATCAAATTATCAAAATGAGAATAGATACTATAAACACATGAATTGTGATGAATAGTAACAACCCCTCTTACCTTAATTTTGAAATTGACACAAATAAAATTCTCAACGATCTCATAATTTCTTGTGAAGGTATGAAATTTGATAGCCTCAACTTGATAGTCTCAAATCAAGCACAAGGTAATGTTTTTTTTTTTTTTAATTTTCCATCCTCTTCTTTCACCTTTATTACATTAATTATTCATTATTCTTATATTAATGTGACGGTTGCTTTGGATGGCAATGACGATTTCAACATAATTGGAATAGCTGTGAAGAGTATTACTAGCAATACTTAATTTTCATATTTTATTCTTGTGAAGAAAGGTGTATGTAGAGAAAATATATATTTATCGTTTGACAAACAAAATGTGATGATTTTAGATGAAGGAATTAGCAAAACAATACTCAATTGGCCACTACCACCTCCTTACTGATCCCAACAACATAGAGAATTTTACAGTAAAAAATTTCATCTTGATCTTATTGGTTAGAATCCAATTTCATAAGTAATGAGACAAACCTGTTAATAGTCAATAATTCTGTCATATATTATGTTGGCCACACATTATTTTTAGTTAAAGGTAAACATAGTTTATTTGTATTAAATGTGAGAAATTGGTTATTGATCTTATATTATATAGTATCAGTGTCATATTCTGAATTATTATATTTATAATATTCTAATTAGTTTGATTTTTTCTTTAACAAATATGGATTTATCAAAAAGAGAAAGTATAGGATGAAAATGAAAATTTGTAATTAAAACCCAAAATATAATCAAATATAATTTATTGAATACAAGATAAGTTTGGAATATGTTAATAGAAACCATCTCAAATGGAGAAAAAAATGGAAAATTGACCACAATATATTATTGAATATTCACAAATGTCCATCGATAGCCATCCAAGTCTAATGCCCTTTTCCATATCTATCAAACCTAACTGTGCTAGATATATATACATATTGTTATGAAATTGATAATCCTAATCCTATGAGATTGAAATCTTAGAGTAATAAATAATTTATTAAGTGGATTATTCTTTAACAAAGGAAACTTATAAATTCATAATTGCATAATGTGATAGAGCCACAAAAACACATAATATAATATTATTCATAGTATGTATTATGTAATCTTTTAAAATAATATCTAGTGAATTATTTTATTTCGTAAAATGTACACTAATCGGCAAACTTGAACAATGTGAAAACAACAAAAAAAACAAAGGGTGGTGAAAGTTGACAAGACTCAGGAGAGGAATAAACACAGGTGAAGAAATGGGGTGGTGAACTCCTTTTGGAGTCAAGGCGGCATCGGTGCAAGCAACGGACCACAACACATGGGAATCCTTTGGTCCATTTCCGTCCAAGCAATACACTTGTCTTCTTCACACCCCTTTTCAATTTTCTTTGATTCCTTCGTAATACAGAGGTAGATAGCTAATATAAATAGGGGTATCATGTCTGCATGAAGATTAGGGAGTGCAGTGCCAACTGCACAACTCATCTTAACCTCTAGTGTGTGTATTCGAGTGAGCAGAAAAACAAGATACATGGCTATGGATGGGAACAAGCAGAAGAAAGTCTTCAATTTCTTCAAAGGTAAGAAGGGTGGTAGTACTGATTATACATATATATAGAGGTGGGGAAGATGCTTGGAGCATAAGAATGGTGTATAACGATGAAGACAACACACGCAGGGTGCTTTGTGACCGTGAATCTGAAATTGAGTCTACTTTTTTTTTTTTGAAAAGTAAGAGTTGTATTCAAGAGAGAACTTTTTTTTTTACATGGTAGTGCCACTTCAGTATTACAATGTTATCATATTAGTGTCACGTGACATTGTCACATCACCACGTCGGTGCCATATGCCATGCCATGTTATTATCTCAATGCTGCGTCATCAAAATGTGCTACATCAACGTTGACGTTATCATTGATGTCATTTTTGTTAATGATAAAATTAGATGTTATTAAGAAAATGGATTAAATTAAAATTTTTTTAAAATCAAGGGATTAAATTGCTTCGATTTTGAATATAGGGATTAAATTTAATAAAATTGAAGAGTATAGAGACTGAATAGGTCTTTTGACCAATAAACATTCTCATTCAATCTAACGAGAATCGCTTCTGTTCAAGTTTCTATGCATGATTGTTTCCTTCTTTCATAGTACAAAATACATGGACAATCTTAGTCTCGTACCTCGTAAGCACCCTGCCTTTTACTTCCTATACTAATGTTTATTCTACCTATTAATCATACAACACCGTAAATCAATTCTTATTAGGTTTGTAATTAAAACCAAATATTATAACTGTGAATTTTATTTTTTAATTTTTATAAGTAAATCTATTTTTGTTGGACGATATAGAAATCTAATCACTATAACAAATTTGACTTAAAAATACACATTTTTTTAAATGTATTATTAAAAGTATTTTTACTAACACTTTTTATATAATTTTTATAATATTTTTATAAATTTGATTGCAGTGTACAAATTTATAATTAAAACCTAAAATTATAATTGAATATAATTCATTGAATACAAGATAAGTTTGAAATATATTAATACAAACCATCCTGAATAGAGAAAAAAACGAAAAATTAGATAATTTATTAATTATCCAACCTAACTGTGTTAAGTATATACTACATTATTATCAAATTGGATTGAAATCTTGGAGTAATGAATAATTTATTAAGTGGATTATTCTTTAACAAATGAAAACTTATTATTCATAATTACATAATGTAAAACAGCTAGAAAAACACATAATATATTCTTCGTAGCATGTATTATGTATATTGCTTATAATAATATGATGGAAAAAGACTTTTTTCATTTTAAAACAACAAGACATTTCATTATTATTATTATTAGTTTTGTGATATAGGAATGAATTAAAAGCACACTGCATGTTAAATATATAATTAATTAATTGTATTGTATTGTATTTTAACAATGCTGCATATAAAATTAATATACAAATCATGTCTTAGGAGTTTTAGGCGTTGAAATAAAAAAATAGTATCTAACGAATCATTTTAATTTTTAAGATTTATGCTAATTTTTTAATTATAAATTTAGCTGTTGCATGTATATTATACATACATAGAAGATGGTAAAAAGTGAATGAATTTCATCACAATCAAATTGATCAAGTTGATTAAATTTTTAATTAAAACCCGATGGTTAAAGAGTGATTAGCCAACGATAACCAGTCGTAATCACGTAGTGTTGAAGAAAGAGCCTACTTGAAAAATTAATGTGAAAAGAACAAAAACAAAAGGCGCGGGGGTTGGATGGAAATTAACAAGAAGTTCATAGTGGGGGAAATTAGACGAGAACCAGGAGGAACCAGGAAGTTCATAGTGGGGGTACGGAAGAGGGAACACATGCAGGCAAAGACCCAGGAAATGGGGTAGCACCACTCCCAACCAATGCTTTTTGGTGCTCAAGGCGGCGTTTATTCAAGCAAAGGACCAAATTTGGTCCAAGTCTTAAGCCCAGAACCCATTTCCATCCAAGCCATACACTTGTCTTCATCGTACCCCTTTTCCATCTTCCTTGAATCCTTTGTAATACTGCTGGTAGCCACTATAAGTAGGGGGTCTCATGTCCGCATGAAAATCAGAGAGTGCAGCGCCAAGTGCAGAACTCATCCTAACCTTTAGTGAGTGTATTCGAGTGAGCAGAAAAACAAGATAAATGGCTATGGGTGGGAAAAAGAACAGGAAATACTTCTCTTGCTTCAGTCTCTTCAAAGGTAAGAGGGAAAGTAAAAAGGGTGGTACTCGTAGAGATCAGAAGGGTGGTACTTGTAGGGATCAAGATCATTATACTCCAAAAAAGGTGTATGCAAGTGATGAAGACAACACACAAAAGGTGTACGCAAGTGATGAAGATAACACAGACGAGGTGGTTGCTGACCCTGCTATTGACACGAAAGCTTCTATTTTCATTGCCAAATTCCATACTGCTAGTCTGGTCTCAGAAGCAATTCATCCCAGCACGCAGGCTGAATATACGTACCACCCCTCATATGAAGGCCACTAAAAGAGTTATTCTTTGTATTCAAGTTTCTATGCATGATTATTTCCTGTAAGCACCCTGTTTTTTACTTCCTATACTAACATTAATAGCAATTCCAATAAGGTTTGTAATAAAATTATAACTGTGAATTTTGTTTTTGCTCTGCATTGCTTTGCTTCATTAACAACAAAGAAAACGAATCATTCTTTTCTAATTCATTGTATTGAGGTTGTGATTATTTGCAACAAGAAAGTGAACTCTGGAATCATTACAATTAATGGCAATATTTTTATTTTTGGTTCAATGATTTTATTGAACAGTTATGAAATCAACCACTAAAAGATTAATATAATTCATGAGAAACTAACAAATACCAATTCTATCATTCCTAACATTTAACTTATATTAAGTCATTTTCATTAATCCCATGATCTGAATTAAATCATTCAATCATTTACGACCTAACGATGATTGATGACTAATCGAGAGTTCTTAATACTATACATATATATGTTATGAGATTATAATCAGTAGAAATTTCAATTACAATTAAACAATTTTCACATAGATCACCTATTATATTTATGAAAAAAATAATAAATAAACTAATATAAACTTAGATATTGGGCTTTCTCTCACTAACACGAACTAGCCCAAAAAACATTAAGCTTCTTGGATCCACGAACTGGCCTAAAGACATTTTGGGCTTTCTAATCCAATCCATAATTGTCGGTACAATTGTAAATGAATCACAGGACGCAGGGGTAAAATGGAAAACCAAAAACCAATCGTTTCCTCAAAATTGAACCCTAACCCTACATCTTCCCATCGTCCCCTTTAAAAACCCGGACTCCTCTTTTCGTATCGCCTCCGTTCGTTCCTGTTACTCTCAATTTCTATCTTCCTGTTCAATCCTCATCATTAGTTTTTGCAAATTTTGTTGAAAACGATTCCTTTGCTTTGATTAATCGTTCTTACCTTCTGTTTCCCCAATATATTTTCCTTGAAAAATCTCTTTTTGTCGATGATGATAAATGTTTTATCCCAGCTCATTATGAGACCTTCAAAAGGTCTGGGAATTGACTCTTAATCCAACATTTATCTGAGCCGTAATCTGAAATTTTGTACTTATTTTTAAATTATTTGTACGTTGTTTCCCTAATTTTTTTCTAAAATTTTCAAATATTTTGATCTGAGCCTGAATCTGAAATTTGTTGGAATTTTGTATTTATTTTCAATTATTTATGCTTTGTTTTCCTGTTTTTTAATTTGGATTTTTGGGTTTTATATTTAAATGTTCCCAATGATGGTTAAAATTATATAACCATGCTAATGCTGATAATCCAATGATTAAATCATTCATTTATACATTCTGAGGGAACTAATCCTTTTCCATAAAATCTCTCTAATTTTTGCCCTGAAAAAAATTCACAATCAATTTATGAAGAAAAAAATAAATGGGTTTTTTATTGGTTAAACTTTTAATTTTCCAAAAAAAAAAGGCAATGTGACCAATTACAATTGTGAAAATTTGGGTTTTTTTCAGTTTTTAATTTTAAAAAAAAAATCAATCTAAATGATATAATTATTTGGGTGATTAATCCATCAACTTTGGATTATGGGATCAACAAAAAATTGAGGGTTAAATGATATGATAACTTGATGGGTTGAAATTGGTTATGCACTACCAAAAATTTGGACCCTGGTGTAGCATATATTATTATATGGCAAAAATTTTAAAAATACTGTTATTTAAAGTTTTAATTATGTTTTTATATTTTAAATAGTATAATTAATGTATGAAATCTTTATAAAAATTAAAATATTATAATTAAAAATTAAAAATTATTAAAAAAATATAATCAAAGAATAATTTTTTTTTTAGCGAGAAGTTTGAACTTTTGATTGAGGTTGCATAGTGGCTTTTTGAGCTTTGGTTGGACCTGCATGTTGGGCCTTAAGATGGTTTGTCCAATTTATTATTACTTGGAATGAAATATTCCATTCATTGAGAAAAGCTTGTATTTTCAGTCACTTTGTGATGCATCATGAATCATGGGATTAAAACTCTTGTAAGTACATATTGAGGAGAAAAGGAGTTATCCTAATTGGTGTTTTGCATGTGATTGTGAGTTGGAAATTCATGGCCCCTACCTTCCTTTTAGTTAAAGCAAATTGCATACTACCAGTTACCCAAGATTTTGCCTTCAAAAGCGACAAATCACGAAATTTCAATGGCTTGTCACTTTGTCATGTGTCATTGAATCCTTCCCCTGTTTTGGGCTCTATGATGCATACTAGTTAGGAAAGTTTGTCTTCCTTTTTTCAGAAATAAAAATCTTTGAAAGCAACACCCAACCAATTATCCCACAACATTTTCCATCTTCATTTATGGTATTAACAAAATTTTTCATATTATTCAATATGATTAAGTCGGATTAAGATATCATAAAATCTAATTTGATTAAAAGTTAAATAATAAAACAATCGTCACGAGTTCGGATAATACTTATATAATATGGTTATTTGAATTTGTTTATAAATAATAATTTTTAATATTATTCAAATTCGAATATTTTGTATTTGTTAGTATTTTTATATGTGAGGGATGGGCAAAGATTCTTTGTTCACGTGGACCAGCAAGGGTTTATGATCATCAATCAATCAGGAGAACAAAAGGAAAGGTTGAGCAACAAAACAGGGGCTGTCCCCATCCCTGTGGGGTTGGCGACCATTTTCGTGCTTTGGTTTAGCTCATTATTGCAAATGGAAAGGAAAAAAAAGAACAAACGGTGGCATCTGGGGTGAACATCATATAGCCTCCACCACCCTGCACCATTTTGACGTCTGGCCCTTTCGCTTTTGGGGGGTTTGGACCAGTTGATGACGACCTACACCCTTAATCATGGTCCCAACTTTGATTCTGAGCCGTACGATCAACTTTGTGAATAGACTTGTTCAAGCCGCAAATGATTTATGTGACCACTTGTTAAAACAAATTTGATTGAGAAGATGGTGTTAGAGAGATAGGTTTTGACATGGGAATAATCAATATTCAATTCTATTTATTTATCATTTTGAGCTTGTGACTTCAACTACTAGCTTGGATTCAATAAATAATCCAAAGATTAGCCATCACTTTGGAATCAAAACCTTTTCTTCCTTGCCATCTAAACGTTTGACTCAAATGATAAATGCATATAATGTTCTTATTTAAAAAAATCAAATTCTCGAATCTTTTTTCTTCAAAATAATATTTACAAAATCTAAATTAGCCATCAATTTAGAATTAAAACCTGTATTTCTTAGCATCTAAACATTTGGTTCAAATGGTGTTGATGCTTATATTTTTTAATTAAAAAAATCAAATATCCAAATCCTTTTTCTTCAAAGTAATACTTTCTTGTTTATTTTAATCTGTTTTTTCCGTTTAAAATATATGAAAGTGAATTCTTTTTTTAAGACCCTTAATACATTTATTTTTTTATATTATAACTTATCTTTCATATAAAAAAAATACTGTAATTTTAATATAAAGAAGTTCGATTGCTTAGATATTTTGGATAAAAGAAATAAAAAAAATCCTTGGTAACTTTTAAAAATTGGTGCATATTAAATTACCATAGGTTATAGAATTTAGGAAAATAAATATTTCCACTATTATTAATTTATTACAACTACAAAACAAAAGATAATTAATTAAAGTAACAGATCATCCAAGTTCTTCCACTTCCCCCCCTGAAACCTCACCACAACTAGCCACGTGGCTAATTGTTTTTTTCCTTTTCACCGTTTTCTTGCAACCTTAAACTAATGTTTCTTCGTACTTTTGCTTACATGTTTACAGAAACCATGTGTCAAGCAAAGCACAAGCTCAAGCTGAAGCTCTGACAAAATGTCTAACCAAACCTTAAACGACATGTCGTCGTCGTCGTCGTCGTCGTCGGGAGTAAGGAGTCTCAGCGAGATATCGGAGAAGGACACGGTTCATCTCAGCGTCGATCTCGTGTCGGCGGCGAGACGAAACATTGGGTTCTTGAGGAGTGTGAATGAGTGTCATTGGCTTCACCAAAGAGCAACGATTGTTGAAGCAATAAGGAGGTCAGTTTTTTTTTTCTTTTTTGAAGAGAGGTAATCTGATCAGGGGGTTGAGGTTGGATGAGATGGGAATTCTCTTTTACTCTTTGTAGGTATGAGGAGGTGTGGATGCCGTTGATTTCTGATCTGACAGTGGTGGGGTCAACGCCTCCTATGGTTTTGCCACCTTTTGATGTTGAGTGGGTTTGGTTTTGTCACACCTTGAATCCTGTAAGTGTTAAAACTATGCAATGCTTTGGACTGTTAATTCTGTTTGGTTGATGGGAGAGTATGAGAAAACGACAGAAGTTAGAAAGGAAAAGAAAGTATCAATAGTCTTTTCAGAAAATTAATGGACTTGAAAGATTGAGAAGGCTAATCTTTCTTCTGAGTCACTACTGTGAATTCTGTTTGGTTGACAGGAAAGCATGGGAAATGACTAAAAAAAGATAGTTGTAGTCTTTTCGATTATTCAGACTTGAAAGATTTAAAAGCCTAATCTTTTTTCTGGATCTTCTCTTTCTTTTTTTTTTCTACAGGTTGCTTACAGGAAATACTGTGAGTCAAGGTTCTCAAAACTAATTGGAAAACCAGCAATCTTCAATGAAGAAAATGAAGAGTATGCATTGATGAGATGCAGAGAAATCTGGGTTCAAAGACATGAATCTGAGCCTTTTGAGAATGAAGTGGAATCAGATTCCCAAGACCCACCAGGGATAAATCAAGATCTTTTCAATCAAGTTAAAAAGCACAAGTTTCTGTACTCAAAATTTTCAGAACCATACTTCTTTGAGCTAGTGTATTTGATAGCAGCAAGACAAAGATACAGAGGATTCCTGTACATGATGCAAAGGTTTGGAGATGGGTGCCTTAGATTTGTTCCTGCTTTGGATATTGTCCTAATGCTGCTGACTCATCAGGTAGATTTCTTTAACCATTATGATAATATATTTTTTTCTTAGATTCTTTCTATTGGTTCTTTTATGATGATTAAGCTTTAAGGTTTCTGTCATTCTCTTATCTTTCAATTGTAATTGCAGTAGGTTGGCTTCATTTGTTTTGTGTAATGAAAAAGTTCTAAGAGGTTTAGGAATTAGGTAAAGTGTGGGATTTGTCGTTCCAATCAGCCATTAAGATGTCAAAGGACTTCCGTCTTTCTTTTGTCATTTCTTTTTGTGTTTTTTCTTTTTGTTGTCACATATTTCATTATTTTTTTTATGAACCAGAGCTACCCAACAGTGTATGTAGAGGATTTGAAGGACAAGTGGGATGATATGGGCAAGGTAGTGGGGTTATGGGAAACTGTAAAAGAAAAAGAGGTAGACGAATCCAAGAACCTATGGGAGAGAACCTTTGATCAGCCTTATGAGAAAGCTGGAGGTGGGCTAGCAGTGGAATTGGACAATCTTAAGGCCAAGCGACCAATCTACTGGGAGGTTTCAGATGTAGATGTTAACACTAAATACAAGTCTATGATCCCAAGGTTCCTACTTGAGGTAATTTTAGCATCCTTAAACCTTATTTAATAACTTTTTTCCCCCTTCATTGTTTCTCTCTTTAAAAATTCTTTGATACTCAAGGACCATGAGGTCCACAGCTTGAAAACATAAAGTTGGTACAAGCACCAATTGAAGCCATATGCTTAATTAAAAAAACAAACAAGAGAAGAATAATTTTTTAAGTTCTGTTTAGTTTATACTTTTGCTATATACTTTCTACTTTTGCTACTCTTGTAGATAGACTTTGGAGAAGAATGATCTTTAAGTTGATGTTGCCTCTATGTTATGTGAGATTAATCAATTATGGTAGTTGATTTAGTGGTGAAGTAAATCACATGCAAACTTCCTTTTGCTAATCCTACTAATCAACTAACCAAAGAAGAAAAGGAGGGCAGCCATGGATTTGCTTGAATGCCAACATGATTGTAGAATCATTTAAGTATCTTGAGTGAAGTGATTTTTTTTTTTGTTTTCTTAAAGGAGGCTTATAATAATGAGATCCACTCAATTTCAACATACTTAAATTTCATTCTCAGTTTGTGTTGTGTCATAACGTTGCAGGTATGTGTTTTTGTGAGGCTCAATGATCGGACGAAGGTGAGCAATGGAGACACAAAACACAAGTTTCTACGTCTCCGGGCAGTAAGATGTCACAGGGAGCTCAAGCTTGATGAATTAATCTCCAACTTTTCGTATGATTCATGGCGGAAAGCCTGGCATCTCTACTGTGAGTTTGGAACTAGAGGACTTATGGTTGAGCTTCGTGGCCGCGGTGGTCGCTGCTTCAAAGGAAGTAAATCGCTGGACTCAATGCCATTTTATTGGAATGATTTACTAAGGGCACCCTCTATTACTTTGTCAAGAAAGGTTGATCAAGTGAGGATTGTTGCTTCTATAACTCCCCCGGTTCAAGCCCCCTACTTGTTGAAATGTGTGCCTGACAGAGTCACAGATGATTCAGGAGCCATGATATCTGATGTGATTCTGAAGTTAAACAACTACAGGCCTCAGAAAGGTCGTTGGCTGTCCCGGACAGTTCTAGACCATGCTGGGAGAGAGTGTTTTGTTGTTAGAATAAGGTATGGTTTTGTTCTAAGAAAGGACAACTTATCTTTGTGTCTTTGTCTACTTAATATAAAATTTTTGGATGGCTGAGGCAGAGTGGGAGGAGGATTTTGGAGAAGAGGAGCTGAAACTCCTTCTGCTGTGAATTGGGAGGACAGGATAATTGAAATACGGGAAGGGTCTTGGTCTTATGTCGCTGGTTCCATTGGTAGAGCTCCTGGTATGTTGCCTTTGTTCATCTGCTTGTATTTTGTCAAACATTGCTTCGGGTCTTTACCTTTTAAGCCGGTCAGAGATATAAGGTTTTGAGAGTATGAAGGCCGGGGTTTCCCTTACCTGTCTCTTCCTTATCAACCCCGAAAAAGGAGTTTCGGATTTGTAATATATTTAGTAGGAAAGAAAGATCAATGATTTTCTTTGACAATGATGAACCAAACACAAGATTTCCATGCTGTGGAATCTAATTTAAACATTGTGTGCTGTTATTGTTTCCATCTAGTACAGAGAAAGTGGTAGGAACAGCCACACCAAAAGAATCTCCAGAGCAGTGGCAAGCGGCATGGGAGTTTTCAACAGGTGATGAATTGTTGATCAATTGGGGATCTTCGACCTCAAGTTCTGGCCTGAGTTTTTGTCTAAAAACTCAAGAATCTTTCGATTCTTCCGTAAGTTGAAGATTTCAATTCCTTTCAACATGTAGTTTATATATCGAATCTGTTAATATCTCAGTAATTTGAAATCGAAACCAATCATTATTTCGTCAGGTGATGTTGTTGAGGGGACGAAAGATGCAATATCAAGACAAGGTGGCAGGGTGTGCCGCCAAAGAAACCAAAACCAGACAAGAAGAATATGCAAAGGAAGCTGATGATGAATACGTGACCCTGGTAAGGTTCACAGAAGAGAACCCAACAGGGAGAGCAACCGCCCTGTTGAACTGGAAGCTGTTGGTGGTAGAATTGTTGCCCGAAGAAGATGCTGTTTTGGTGCTTCTGCTTTGTGTTTCGATACTCAGGACTGTGTCCGAGATGAGAAAGGAAGATGTCGGAAGTTTGTTGATAAGGAGGAGGTTGAAGGAAGCGAAACTCGGTGCCAGAGACTGGGGTTCTGTCGTACTTCACACTTCTTCACTGCCCTCATCCATTGCTTCACCTTGTCTGCAACCTTGGTATTGGAATGCTAACAAAGTGATGGCACAGCATGAAGGTAACAGTATCACAAGGCAACCGGCATCTAATTATTCACCTGTTGAAGGTGGCGATATGTTGTACAAGCGAGGGATCATTACATAATAAGAAATCCTTCAGAGCAGACTTTGTACCATTTTTTTATCAGAAATGGAAAAGGGATGCACTAGATTTGCATGACAATACACTTTGCATGTCATTTTAAATGCATATCAAGAAGCATGTGTTACTCGTAACGGTTTCAGAAAAGAGACATGAATCTTACATTAACATCGATTATATATTAAAGTAAGATTGAATATTTAAGTATTTATAGATAAAATTAAAAGATTCAATTGATCAAACTGAATAATATCTTACAGTATGAACTGTGACATTTCTACTATTAGAGGAAGCAAAATGCTTTGACCATAACTGATTCCAAATTACAAATTCTAGTTCCTTCATACAGGCTTCTAATGGAATTGCCTCAGGATTTCCAGGCTACCATTTTCCAGATTGGGAAAGCAAGCTCATAGATTTGGGTTTAAGAATTTAATACCAATTTAACAACAGACATTATACAGCACTATATAAGGAAAAAAAGAAGAAGAAACAAAAAAAGAAAGAGGAAAGAAAAGTTGGGAAAGTTGCCTATCAATCTACACACTGCAATGTACTGTATAAGCTGTGTTGATTATCAAGAGCCAATGCCCTATGAACTGTCTGCCAATTATCATCCATGTGCCATGTGGTGTAGATCCTCTTCAACTTTGCACATATTAAATGAAAGTCAGAACCGGTATCATCATTGGTTAACATAGCAGAGAGAAATTGCTCCATGACATGGGCAGTCAACTAAATGCAGTAACTGCATATTTTAATGGCAGAGAGTTTGAGATCAGCCACCACTTTCTATTTTCAACATATTAAAAGAAATATAATATGTATATATTTCACTTTTTTATAATTATTTCGTCCGTTTTATTTTGTTATTTCATTTTTTTAAGACGTCTAAATGAAAATTTTTATCTTAATTTTTATAAAATTAAAAGATTTAATGTTTTTTAATCAAAAAAAGATTTAATATTTAAAAAACACAAAATTTAAATAAATTTTATTTTTTATTGATTAAACATTATTAATCATTTTATATAACGTATAATTGACGTGATATATTAATATAAAATAATAATATAATTATATAATATTTTTTAATATTTACATTAATATCATATAAATATAAAATAATAAATAAAATCTTAACTAATGGTAATTAAAAAAATTAAATGCATGATATTATTTTCGTTATTTTTTAATTTTTATGAAAATTAATATAAAAAATAAATATATTAAATATTAAAAAATTAAAAAAAAAGGTCAAATACATCATGACCTAATCAAGATTCTAGATGGACTATGTGTGATTGTGGTCCTCACCACCTCACCCCATTTCCCAAATGGAGTAATTATTACCCTTTAATTTACTCACAAACTCCTAACTTTGAATCTGTCCTCTTTTTCTTTTTCTTTTTTATTTATTTATTTTTTTCAAAGTCGGAAGGAAGTCGGATAGGTACGGTCGCCGTTTCTTCTGACGGGGCCCCACCACAATGCCACGTCATGAACCGTACAAAACATGAACCACCCCGCCCCGCCCTTTCTCTTTCTTTCGTAGAACCTGCGGTACAACGTTTATCTACAAAAAAGAGCAAACTATTCTTCGTACTTTTCGGTACCGCCCTGCTTTTGTGCCTCTCACCTTCTACCTCTCACCACGTGTCCTCTTCATCTCCGGTCAAAAGCTCTTTTTCTCCCGATCGGACGGCCAGACTCCGTTCTGTATCCACGTGGCTAGTTTCCGTCTGGAGGACTCAATTTTGAAGATGTGATCCTGTTTTCAGCGAAGCGTTTCTGGGTCTTTCTCTTTCGTTTTCTTCCTCATTCAGCTCTCTCTGCAACTCTTCACCTACCTAAGAAAAGCCTCCATTTTTCTTCTCTGAATTTGAGAAAAATCCGGGAAAATAAAAGGGAAAAGGAAAATGAATCCGACCCGAACCTGTTTTAGTCTGATACGGACTCTCTGCAAACCGACCCACCACCCTCTCCTCTACCTCCGAGTTGTCTTCTTGTTCGTTCCCACCTGAAAAAGTTAACCCCAAGAAGCAGAAAAATCCTTAATTTCTTCTAAAGCAAAGAAATCTTATTTTTAATCTTTAAAAATGGCGTTGTTTCGATCGAACAAGAACATCTTTAGCTTAACAGAAGATCTACTCGTCCGAGTCCGTGAGAAACTCGCCACCGAGTCGGATCGGAAATCATTCCGACTTGTTTGCAGAGAGTTTCACCGAATCGACTTACTGACTCGGAAGCATCTCCGGGTTCTCCGAATCGAGTTCTTGCCGAGTCTTCTCCAGAAGCACCCCCAATTACAATCTCTCGACCTCTCCGCTTGCCCGCGCATTGACGACCGGGTCGTTTCCTTTCTCTTAACTCGGGTGGGTCCGGGATCGAACTCGCCGGGTTGGGCGAATTGGACTCGGGGACTGAAGTGTCTGGTACTGAGTCGAACGACGGGGTTGAGGTTCACGGGTTTGGAGATGTTGGCACGTGCATGTCCGTGTTTGAAGAGTGTAGACGTGTCGTATTGCTGTGGGTTTGGAGACAGGGAAGCAGCCGCGTTGTCGTGCGCGGTTGGACTGAGGGAGCTAAAGATGGATAAGTGCTTGCATCTGAGCGATGTCGGATTGGCGAAGATCGCCGTCGGGTGTTTGAAGTTGGAGAAGTTGAGTTTGAAGTGGTGTATGGATATAACTGATCTCGGTGTTGATCTTTTGTGTAAGAAATGCTTGGATTTGAAGTACCTTGATGTCTCTTATCTCAAGGTTAGTCTTTTTTTTTAGTTTTTTTTTGGATAGAATAATGTGTAGAAATGGAAGTGTTTTATTGTGTTTGGTTGATGAGAAAAATTAACAAGTGGGGTTTCCGAATTTGGCATTTTGAACTGATTTGCTTTTGTTGTTATTTTTGTTTCTTAAAAAAAAAAAATCTTCAATGCCATGTTGAGCAAACAGACAGGAAAAAAAAATGATCAAAGGAAAAAAGAAGACTTTGACTTTGATTTGCCCAATAGAAAGATGAGAATTCAGCTCAGCTTTGGCCAAAGCAAATTCTTTGTATGTTAAGTTTGTGCTTTTAGGAGGTTAATACAGCTTTAGAGTGAACACATTGAAACTGTATTCGATTTCTTGTGACCTGTTTTGATGTATCTTTTGTTAATTGTTATTGTGCCTTTGATATCTGAGGATCATGGTGTCTCTATCTTAATGTCGTGGGGCTTTCGTGTTTGTTTTAGGTGACAAATGAATCACTTCATTCCATTGCTTCTCTGCTGAAGCTGGAGGTTTTGGGTTTGGTGGCGTGCCCTTTAATTGATGATGCTGGATTACAGTTTATTGGGCATGGATGCCCTTTACTAAGGGTAGGAAACTGGACATCTGCTGAGAAATAATTGAATAAAATGATTACATGAAAATGCTAAGTAAAATTTTAAGTTGTGTTTATTTTCTATGATCTGTAGGTAATTGATGTATCAAGGTGCGAAGGTGTGAGTTCGTCTGGTTTAATCTCTGTCGTTAGAGGCCATAGTAATCTTCTGGAGCTTAATGCTGGTTACTGTCTTTCAGTAAGTAATTTCTTGGCTGCCTGCTTTTTGTGTCTTGCCGATGTTCTTAACAGCCAAGACCACATTTCTGGATTACGTCTGCAGTATAACTTGCTATTTCAACTAGTTGTGGCTGCTGAATGTGGGTTTTTATCGCAGGAGCTTTCTACAACCCTTCTCCATTGGATAAAGAACTTAAAGCACCTTGAGATGATCAGAATTGATGGGGCTAGAATTTCTGAGTCTAGCTTTCCAGTCATTAGCACCAATTGCAAGTCATTGATAGAAATTGGTCTCAGCAAATGTGTGGGGTTGACCAACATGGGCATAATGAGACTGGTATCTGGCTGCATTAATTTGAGAGTCCTAAATCTTACATGCTGCCATTCCATTACTGATGCTGCAATTTCTGCCATAGCTGACTCATGCAGAAACCTTGTGTGCCTGAAGCTAGAGTCTTGCCATATGATTACTGAGAAGGGTCTTTGTCAGCTTGGATCCTCTTGCTTGCTGCTGGAGGAGATTGACCTAACAGATTGCTGCGGTGTAAATGACAAGGGTTAGGGTTAATGTTTTGCATAATTTTAAGTGTTTTCATCATAACTATAGTTTGTTTTAAGTGTTAAAGTTTGAACCATGCTTTATTTTCATAATGCAACTTATTGTTGCAGTTTTACTCTTGTCATCCAATAATTTGGTGACTTATCAGCTTCTGACTTCATCACTCTCTTCTATTGATTACCTTGTCTTATTTCTTATCCGCAGGACTTGAATATTTATCTAGATGTTCACAACTATTATGCTTGAAATTAGGACTTTGCACAAACATATCAGGCAAAGGACTCTCCTATATTGGTTCTAACTGTACAAAGATTCATGAACTGGATCTATACCGGTAAAATACGTTTAAAAACCAATTTGATAGCAAAATTATATTTTGTTAATAGCAAAGTAAATATCTGTTCATTTGGACTTGCAGGTGTTCTGGTATTGGTGATGATGGTTTAGAGGCTTTATCTAGAGGTTGCAAGAAGTTGGCAAAACTCAACTTGTCATACTGCAAGGAAGTTTCTGACAGAGGGCTAGGATATATTGGTCATCTAGAGGAACTTTCTGATTTGGAGATGCGGGGACTTTTTAAAATTACAGGTGTGGGTTTAGAAGCAGTTGCAGCTGGGTGTAAGAGGCTCGCAGATTTGGATTTGAAACACTGTGACAAAGTTGACGATTCAGGCTATTGGGCACTTGCCTACTACTCAAGGAACCTTCGACAGGTACAGTTGTCTGATTTGAATTGTAGGATATCAGTGATGGCTTTTTACTAGTATAATACTATAACAGAAATTTACAAGTATGAATGCAGAAATCAAAAAGAAGGACGGGGAGACTGTGGAGATATGAAAAAAGAAGAAAATGAGAAAGGAATTGACTATCCTACCGAATTCATTAGACAGATCTGTATGGTAAAACATGGATAAAACATCAATTTTAGGAAAATATTTCAGTTTCCAGTCCCGAATATACAACAAAAACAAGCAAAAAAACTTCACCTTCTAGGGTCTAAATGCTGCTCTAGTAATTATGGTGTTCTATTCATCTTCAATGCATCTTTTTAGACTAAAAGTAAGGTGCTTTCCTACATGCTTCTTTAATTATCCTTTTTCTCTCACATCATTTGAAAGCTATGAAGGTCATTACTCCAGCTTTGATCCAATTACGATATTGTATGCTTACCGACTACCTTCATTCCTCTGTCTTGATAACAGCACCTTTACTTTCTTGTTTGATTAACTGGAGGCTGTGTCCTCTAAATAGTGCCTCAGTCATTTTCCCACATCTATTGTTTCACTTTTCAACATAAACAGCATGCATGATGGGAAGCCTTCTACGGAATGTATTTAGAAACAGATGGAAACTTTATTTTCATGAAAATGGAATTTCCATTGAAAGTTTTTTGGGATTAATATATTCAGAAGTGATAAAATGCCTTTATGTTGTCAGATAAATTTGAGCTACTGTGGCATATCTGATATAGCATTGTGCATGGTGATGGGGAACTTGACACGCCTGCAAGAAGCAAAGCTTGTGCACCTGGGCAATGTCACAGTTGAAGGGTTTGAACTTGCACTTAGAGCCTGCTGCATCCGGATCAAAAAGGTCAAGCTACTTGCCCCTTTAAGGTTGTTGCTTTCATCAGAGATTCTTGAAACCCTGCATGCTAGAGGTTGCATCATAAGATGGGATTAGATGACTTTGTCTTTGAAGTATCTAATGATCGTGAATAAACCCCTTGTCCACGGGTTAGGAAAGAGTTTTGCCTTTAAGCTTTCAGGTGCAGAAAGGAGCAATTATGTTCCTTATTATTTGACTATCGTTTATATTTTGATTTAGCATAATAAGTTTAAGTTACTACCGCCCAGATTTGTTTCGACCTTGGTTTATTTATTTGTATTTTGACTGGATTATTTGACTCTCGTTTAAGTATGCTGGTATGAGTCATGATATCTGTCATAGCACAAAATATCATAATTTGAAGTTTGAATTTCCATTTTGTCAATTCAGCAATGGGGAACTTGGAGTTCTAGTGTGAAAGAATGAAAACTGAACTTGACTTGCTGCTAAATATGCTTTGAAGGACGCCCGTTTTCATCTCTGAATGCTTCAAATGGTGAAAAATGCAGATATACTTGTAATTTCCCAATGATTTAAGAGGTCCCTAGTCTTCTGAAGCCTGGACTAATTATGTTTACAGTATGTAATTATAGGAAGTCTAAGCGAGTTTTCGTTTAGTCTTAGGCTTAATCATCAATATTTCTTCCTATCATTCTCCCAAGTTAAGAACAGTCACATGGGGAATGCTAACCCTGGCTAGATGCTGCATGGGGTATATCCAACCTGCAGGCCTAAACCACACCCCCCAAGCCCTGGCCAGATGCTTCGTTTTGAAGCATAGGGAATGGCTTGAACTTGGTGCTAGTGTAGAAATAACAGCGGCCATCTTAACCAACAAGCGGCAAATGGTAAAGAATATTAGTGTAGGGTCTTGAAAGAAAGCATAACTTCGTAAGGGGAAAAGCATAAAAGGTGTAAGTCATAACTCAAGAGACAAACACCTTCCTTTCGGTGCAAACAATACCTGAATTCCTTGCATATAAACCTACACTCTCTGTAAAAAACCACAATCATTCGATCAATTCCGTTATCCTCCAATTCTAGCCACCAAAAAATGGCATTTGCCAATTTTCTTCTCATTCTCTTGATGTTACCATCATTCGAAGCTATACCTGATGTAACCCCCTCGACAAAACAGAACTTAACCACTCAACCATTGATCATCCAAGCTTGCACAGACGTTGATAACCATGATTTATGCCTCTCAAATATACAAGCTGAGCTTCAAAGCTTAGGGCCTCAAACCCCATCATCAGTTTTACATGCTGCTCTCAGGGCCTCTCTTAATGAAGCAAGACAAGCCATTGAAACGATGACAAAGTTCACTGGTTTGTCTGTCAGTTATCGTGAACAAATAGCGATTGAGGACTGCAAGGAACTCCTGGATTTCTCTGTTTCAGAGTTGGCCTGGTCTTTAGCTGAGATGAAAAAGATTCGTGATGGTGATAGAAATGCTGAATACGAAGGCAACCTGAAAGCTTGGTTAAGTGCTGCCTTGAGTAACCAAGACACCTGCCTTGAAGGCTTCGAAGGCACAGACCACCACCTCGAGAGCTTCATCAGAGGAAGCCTGAAACAAGTTACACAACTTATTGGCAATGTTCTAGCTATGTACACTCAATTACATAGCTTGCCCTTCCGACCACCTCGAAACAGCACTTCAACAAACACAAGCTCAGAGTTCCCAGAGTGGATAACTGATGGTGATCAAGAGCTCCTACGAACTAACCCTAGTGGCATGCATGTAGATGCCGTTGTGTCATTAGACAGGAATGACCATTATCGGACAATCACAGATGCTATCAATGCCGCTCCGAGTTACAGTAACAGGAGGTACATCATTTATGTGAAGAAGGGAGTTTACAAGGAGAACATTGACATGAAGAAGAAAAAAACCAATATTATGCTGGTTGGGGATGGTATTGGACAAACTGTTGTGACAGGAAACAGGAATTTCATGCAAGGATGGACTACATTTCGAACTGCAACCGTTGGTAAATATAGTTATCTGCCCTTTAAGCTGATTTGAATTGATCATAACGTTTGAGACATTTTCTTAAATTTCTCATATAAGGATTTAAGATTTGGGATTTTAAGATTATGATTTTTAATGGATAGTTTAAATCCTGGAATTAAGCATTACATAAGCTTATGTCAATGCATGACAGAATATAGTGTTACTTTTGTGAAGTGAAATTCCTTTTCGGAAAGCACACGCTTCTTACAAGCTTTTCAGGATTAAAAGGGTTCCAAGTTTTGCATATTCTATATGCCTTTCTTTTACGTAACATTTACATGACAAAATTTTCTTGAATGGCTTGATCCTTTTTGTAGCTGTGTCTGGAAAAGGATTTATAGCAAGAGACATGACATTCCGCAACACAGCCGAACCCCAGAACCACCAGGCTGTGGCTCTCCGAGTGGATTCTGATCAGTCCGCCTTCTATCGTTGCAGCATGGAAGGCCACCAGGACACCCTCTACATTCACTCCCTCCGCCAATTCTACCGTGAATGCCACATCTATGGGACCATAGACTTCATTTTCGGAAACGGTGCAGCGGTCCTCCAGAACTGCAAGATATTCACTCGAGTCCCCTTACCACTTCAGAAGGTTACCATCACTGCTCAGGGAAGGAAAAACCCGAATCAGAGCACCGGGTTTTCGATTCAGAACAGCTACATTCTTGCCACCCAACCAACCTATTTAGGCAGGCCATGGAAGCAGTATTCCAGGACTGTTTTTATGAATACTTACATGGGTGCTTTGGTGCAGCCTAGAGGGTGGCTCGAGTGGTATGGGGACTTTGCATTGAACACACTTTGGTACGGTGAGTACAGGAATTACGGCCCTGGTGCATCATTATCCGGACGGGTGAAATGGCCAGGTTACCACATTATCCGAGATGCTTCCACCGCAAATTTCTTCACCGTTGGGAGGTTCATTGACGGCCGGTCATGGTTGCCTGCAACCGGCGTCAAGTTCACCGACGGTCTGAGCAAATAGGAGACTAGCTATATACTCTACACTATATACTAAATTTTCCATTTGGTTGAACTCATTTGCACCCTCCAACAGTTTGAGGATCCGATTTCTGGCAGCTTCCTTATGTGTAATTGATTAGATTTCATTATTAGAACCAGTTACTATTTGATAGATTGGTTTTAGCTTTGTCTGGAGGTTGTTTTAAATGCTTGAAAAATATATTGGTGATTCTGATAAACTATATTTTCCTTCCTTTTTCTGTTTCCACAGAGATTAAACCAAACCCAACAAGTAAAACGAACCACACCCAATAACCTGCTAGGAATGCCCATTCCTCGTTTTTTTTTTGTTTTTGGATAAGCCAAAATTCTATTCATTGATCCTTGAATTAACATGAAGTTTTCAAGGTTTATGTCCTGCCACCAATGATCATTGGGCCTCAAATAGATCAACCTTGTTTCACATTCAAAAGCCTGAACCCTGTGTATATCATCCTTTCCTCCCCAATTACAACTACACGAAAAGCCTAGCTAGACAGAAAATTACATAGGCAAAAACAGGAACCGTATACAAAAATTCTTTAAAATGTCCATTGATGGTAGTCTAATACAAATCTCAGATGTTAAATCATAGGTCAAGAAACTGACTATACCTATAAAACCAACAAAACCATGATTAACCTCTACCGCTTGAGATGTGCCCTCAAGTATTTGGTGCTAGTTGATTTCGGACCACACCAACTCTAAGATTTTTTGTGAGCTGTTAACTTTAATTTTATTGGTGTTCTCAATAAGACAACCAAGATTTTCTAGTATTAGAGCAATATCCTTTTTGATTTTTAATATATTTTAGCTTTCAATGATTGGGTTGTATATGTTGAACTTTGGGTTATGTTATAACTTATAAACCAAGTTTTTCATGCTGTATAAGCCCTCCTCTAAAAGAATTCAAAAGAGAGGCATAAGTTAATCTGTATGCATTTATTTTCTTTTTGTATATTCAAACCACCGTTGAAATTACAATATGAATAATACATTATATTCATTAAATAATTTTTTAATATAAAAAACCGATAGACTCGTGTTTTCATTTTTTTATTAAATTCATTGAATTGAATTGTATGTTATAAACTAATTAATACTCCTTTATCTTTTTTCTTGTGCCTCTCTTTGATTTTTTGACATATTTTATATTAAAATTTTAAAATTTTTTAATATAAATGTTAAATACTTTTTAATACAAAAAATAAATATATAATATAAAAAAGTATGAATTTAGGTGTTTAAAAAAATTAAAAAAAACTAAATGAGTATACTAATATATAAATCTGTCTCATATTTTATGCACAAGTTTTAACTATCATAATCGAAAGTTTACCTCGTATTAAAATGATTTAGTTTCTGAAATTAAAAGAGAATATAACTTCTAAGTTAAAGTAGTCTTTTATAAACCTTTGGGTGTTGACCTCAAGACGTGGCGTATGGTTCAATGAACAAACAAGGAGACGTGACATAAGCTAAAATACCTTAATTTTTACAAATTAATTGGCCTCGTTTTGTCATTATTGCTCTGCACGTTTATGCTTATTGTATGCAGGAAACCGTCATAAATCTCTTTTATGCATTGTTCCAAGATGAGAACTCAAATAATAATTGGAAAAGAAGATAAAATAATAAGCTTGTTTCACCAATCATCCAATTTATTCTTCAGAGTTTCAGGATTAGTATATATAGGCCTAAGGCACCAATCCTGTTTCACAAATCGACCATGGCTCCGAAGGCTTCAGCTCTTTGCAGCATAGCTCTTCTCCTCATGCTCTTCTCCCCATCCCTTGCTAGCTTTCCTACCTCAGTTTTCAACTCAGAATCCATTTGCAATTACACCCCACATGCAGATTTCTGCAAATGTATTTTGCCCCCAAACAAGTTCACCACCATGTTCGACTATGGCAGGATTGCAGTCCATCGATCTTTATTTACTGCTCACAGTTTTCTTGGTTCGGTCAAGTATTTCCTCGGACTTCCTTCAACTTCGTTCCTGAGCACAATTCGTGCCCTCCAGGATTGCCAGTTTCTGGCAGAGATGAACGTGGATTTCTTGTCATACACTTTGGAAACTATCAATTCTAAGGACAGTCTAGATAGCTTCCTGGCTGATGATTTGCATACCTTGCTTAGCGCTGTTTTAACTAATGTACAAACTTGTCTGGAAGGGCTTGAGGCTACACCATCAGCTTCAAGTATCAAGAATGGTCTATTGCCATCTATCTCCAATGGAACAAAGTTCTACAGTGTCTCTCTTGCACTCTTCAGGCATGGTTGGATTCATGACATTACCAAATCGCTTACAGGAAGAAACTATGTGTTTTCCAATTTGGGAAATGGCAGAAATGCTCCTTTGCCTTTGAGAATGTCAAGCCATGACCAAGCAATTTATGAATCTGCATGCGGACAGAAGCATGTTCAGACAGATGGGGAAGAGGTTTCAGTGAGTCAAGTGGTGGTTGTAAACTCTGATGGAAGTGGCAATTTTACCACCATCAATGACGCAGTGGCCGCAGCACCAAACAATTCCGGTGACAGCAACCAATACTTTGTGATTTATGTGGTTGCTGGCGTTTACGAAGAGTATGTTTCCATACCTAAGACGAAGCAGAACCTGATGATGATCGGTGATGGTATTAACAGGACCGTAATCACTGGAAATCGCAACTTTGTCGATGGATCAACCACGTTCAATTCTGCAACATTTGGTAAAGTAGAAATTTCACCTTTCAAGCATGTTTGCAATAATCTTTACAGCACATTTTCATTGAATCACAAACTGTCGCGCAGCTGTCGTTGGGAAAGGATTCGTTGCAGTGAACATAACATTTCGCAACACAGCCGGACCTATCAAGCACCAAGCTGTCGCAGTTCGGAATGGGGCTGACATGTCCACGTTTTACAGCTGCAGCTTCGAAGGATACCAGGACACCTTATACGCTCACTCCCTCAGGCAATTTTACAGAGACTGCGACATTTATGGCACCATCGATTTCATATTCGGGAATGCTGCTGTTGTCTTCCAAAACTGCAACATCTACCCTCGACTGCCATTAGAAAACCAATTCAACACCATTACTGCACAGGGAAGAATCGATCCTAACCAAAACACCGACATATCGATTCACAATTCTGTCATCAAAGCTGCTGATGATCTGGCCTCGAGTAACGGCGCGACGAAAACATACCTGGGAAGGCCTTGGAAGCAGTATTCAAGAACAGTTTATATGCAAAGTTTCATGGACAAGCTGATTGAACCTTCAGGTTGGAGTGAATGGTCTGGAAATTTTGCACTTGATACTCTTTACTATGCAGAGTATAAGAACAAGGGTCCAGGATCAAACACTGATTCCAGAGTTAGATGGCCTGGATACCATGGGAATATAAATGATATTGACGCTGCTAACTTAACTGTTTCCAAATTCATCCAAGGTGAAAGCTGGTTGCCTGCAACAGGAGTTCCTTTTGAAGGGGGCTTGCATTATTGAATTACACCCCGTTGATTTCCAGTTTTATTATTAATCTGTCACTTGATTTTTTTTTTCTGTCACTCCATTTTTGAATTGCAATTAATTATCACTTTTGGTTGTTAAATTTTACTATCGAAGATTGTTTTTTTAATGTTATTAGTATTTTCTAATTAGATGTTTTGAATAATTATTACTCCCTCTGTCTCATTATGTTTGTTCTTTATTGAATTTTTTATCCAACAAATTTAACTTTGATCGTTATTTTTAACAAAATCTGAAATTATAAAATTTTTAAAAGTAAAATTTACAAATTTTAAATTTCAAACTTTTCAGAACATATTATTTTATATCTTAATTTTATATAATGCATTAAAAAATAATTATCAAAATTGAGTTCATTTGATAAAAAAAATCAAACAAAAACAAATAAATAGGATAAAGGAAGTATCTAATAATATCATTTCAATATCACAAATCCATAACTTCGATCAAATTTAATACTATAAAGTCTTACGATCACTAATAATTTTAACTTCGACCAAAAAGAAAAAAAAATTGATGATCTATTTTATTAAATTTCTTTAATGAGATGAGAGAAATCAAATCTTTCCTTTGTGGATAGTGGAGTCTAATTAAAGGAAAAAGAATCAATTAACATTATTTGCATAGCCAACGGCTGAATTAATATTTTCCTTTAGAAATGAATTTAAACTTTGTTTTCTATTGAATTAAAATCCTTATGCTAAAAAGAAACTTTTTTTTAATTGTTTACCTCCAACAATATTTTTATCTTAATAATTATTTGCTTGATGTTATGCAATTTTTGTTTATCTATTCCCAACATCTTAATAATGGATTTAAAGACCTATCAATGATTTTATTTTATTTTGTACCCAAAAAACAAAGAAGGAATTGATTTTATGCTACATGAAGGAGTCAACTATCTGACGTAAAGTTTATGTTAAATAGGATTTCTTTCTTCTCAGAAATTTTTAATTAATTTAATTAATTTACATAAAGTATGAATAAAGAAAGATGAGTTGTTCTCTGCTTAGCAAATAATAGAGAATATATATAGATGTAAAAAGTCAAATGGTGAAATTAAACAAATTTAATGTAAATTAATTAAGTTGGATCATAATGGTATAAGTATATAGTAAAGATCCCTTGTTAACCAAAAGTTTGAAAACATTATTCCTATTGATTTATAATTATAACCCTCCATTTCAATTTCAAATCCCATCCTTTCATCCAAATATTAATTAAAAGAAAAAAGAAAATCAAGCATTGCATGCATTATGGGGTTGATTATGTTATATTAAAATCACATGATCTTCTATCAATAAACTTTTTTTTGAAATAATCATTAATTTTTTTGGCTAACATAAATTTGATTATCTTTAATAAAGATGAGCTGGAAATACCAAAATTTGAGTAAGAGATGGGTTGGATTCTCTTCCGTTACTTTTTCGACTAATAAATAATAGTGAAAATATTTTAAATAAAGCAAATTATGAGGAACCGAATTCAATAGAAGATAAAGATTTTTATAATTAAAAATAGAATAACAGAAAATTTTATAAGTTTCAAATAATTTAAATAGGGAGAAGTGTTGCCAAATTTTAAATCCACATGTAAATTTGAAAATAACTATATAATCTAATATAAAATGAGAAACAATGTAAAAGAGCTAGCTGTAAAATTAATAAATCATAGCTAGAGAGATAAAAAATGATAAAATTCCTTTGAACAATAAATACTACTTTGAAATATCAATAACAAGAAACAAATCTAAAAGTTAATACCAAAAGATTATTTAGGGTCAACATTAATCTAAATTAAACTATGGTCAAAGATATAATGAAGTCTTGACCTCAAATAATATATATATATATATATATATATATATATATATATGTATATATATACACGAATTATTATAAAAAAAATCAAAATTAATTCTAAGGAGTATCTCATGCCATCGAATTGAATTACTTTCAAGTATATTTCATGCTTATTTATGATAGATGATTAGTTGGGTATCTTGTGAATCAAAAAAGCATCACCAATAAGATAATAATTATTTAATGAAAAACAAAATTCATGGTTGAATATGAGTTTAATTCAAATTAGAGTTCATAATTCAAATAAATGGTAAAAGCTTTGTTCAATCCTCAACCACATGCACCAAATCAGAATGGTCATTAATAAAACATAAACTTCATACTGAAATGAAAGTTAAATCTGATTATCACAATGATAATTGATAAACTCTTAAACCCTAAACAGGGATTAAAGCCTAAGAGACAAATCAAGTCCTGGATCATCATCCTGACGATTATCACTTTCTGATAGATCCATTTTTGACAGAAAATCACGGCTGCTTGTTGGCTTCTTTGCTGCAATGCTTGAAGCTGCAGCAGCCATGGTTGGCAAAGTGCTACTCTTCGGAGCCTGGAAGCTCTCCATCATGATTCCTCCATGGCCGAAACGGCAGCCCAGGGTGGTCCAAGGGTAAGCAGGAGCAGGCTTATGAATCATTGATTCCATTCTTGTCCCGAGAGCCCTGTTGAAAGATCCATAGAGAGAGGCCTGAGAGAGGCTTGAATAAGAGTAGTAAGGGTACTGACGATGCCCCAAAGCCCCCGAATCCATCTCTTTACGCCGTTTGGCTATCGCACGTTCTTGTTTATGCGCATTCTGATGCCCTCCAAGGGCTTGAGAGGTGGAGAATTCTTTCTTGCAAAAGCCGCACGTAAAAGCCCTAGCTTTCGACTTGGTCTGCTGCTGCTGCTTACTTGCTTGAGATGAACCCATACTAGAAAGTTTGAGTTCCACCTCAGAGCCATGAATCATCTCATCTCCGGAAAACTTCGCACCGAGTGAAAGGTGCAGACCTGATCTAGCCTGGTTGGACTGATGATCATGAGATTCCTGAACAACAACAACTTTCTCTTTCAGTTTGGCCATCATGTTTCCATCGATACCACCGCCTTTGTTTTGAGTCTCTCCCGAGGCTGCTGAGATACTAGATGTATCTGAAGAACATGGTTTGCCACAAAGGGTCTCCATGGCTGCTTTTGATTGATGTTTGGCTCTTTGGAGGAAAAAAACGGGCTTGGTTTGTTGAAGGAGATTGGAAACTGAAGATGTTCTATTTATTGATGGGTTTATTTGTAAGTGTATCTTTGAAATTATGGTAGAATATCTCATTGTGGCAGAAAGCATTAAAGAGATGACTAAGCTTGTCAAGATTTTGAACCAGAAGAGTGTTTACCATAACAATTATTCCAAATATATTGTCAACTAAATGAGCAACTATAAGTAGAAAAGTAATTAAATAGTCAAAACCTTCCATATAAAAACATAAGATCACACTCAAAGAGTAATTTGCTTTAATTCTTATTTTCATTAAAAATTTATCACATGGGAATTCTGTACATTGTATCTGTAACTCCTGATATGGTGAGTATTAATTAAGGGGGTGAAGCAGAAAAGGCAGGCTAACAAATTAAGTTTATGCAAAGTTCATAGAATTATATATGCAGGTTGTCAATTAAGTTTGGTAAGTGTTGTAATTTATATATGTGAGAGTTCATGTAATAATGTACATGAAAATTTAAGTAAAAAACTATTATATATCAATAAATTGGACATGTAAATATATTCTGTATATATATCTCTAACATGTTTCCATGCCTTGGTTGAAAATTTATTTTATTTTTTATTGTCTTTGTGATCATGATTATTGTAACTTAACTACTTATTAATTACACGGTAAATTTTTGTCGCGAACCGTGAAATTCATGTTATAAAGGGTTTTTTAATTTTTCTCTAAAAGATTGGTCCAAAATTTAAATCAGAAATTTTTTGACGAAATTGTTTGACGGAGTCAATTTTATCAAAAAAATATTTCTTTTTTTATGGTAAAATATTAAAGATGCTCTGGCTGGATGATATTGCAGAGAATGCTTTTCATGGCTTTGAGCTGTCAGTTTCCTTAAAAACCATAGATTTCTTAATTACAGTTATCTCAAATCCATTGAGACCTGTTTGGTCAATGGTCAATTGACTATAATTGAGAGAGGGAAAATGCTTAGATAGCTTTTGCAGCCTCTCATTTTTGGGAAACACTTGACAATTTTGTAGCTTGTCATTGATTTGACTCTCCATGGCCCTTCCAAACCCCATGTTTCTGCACCTAAAAATAACCAAAAATCTAAACCATTTAAGCTTTTTTTTATTCATCTTTCTTATAATTCTTATAAGACTCATCAAGAATCACACTCCAGAGGGGCTTTTTGGCTTCGAATTGGAGTTGGCCATCGAATTTGCCGTCCTCTCATTTGCATTTGGGCAGCTCTTGGTGCCTAATAGGGGGACTTAATGATCAACTAGGAACACAAAAAAGAAAGTGGGTCTATTTTTTTTTCTTTTTCTTCACTTTCTTTTTTTCAAGAGAGAAATTCCCTGTCTTGAAAGGTATTGATCAGGAGCTGCTTCATATAGATATTAGAAAATGGCAAGTACTGATGATGGACAGAGGAAGAAGAGAATCGCGATTATTGCGGTTTGTTCTTTCCTCTTGGTGGCCATGGTGGTTGCTGTGACAGTCGGGGTTAGCATCAATGACACCAGCTCCGATGATGGAACCAGCAATAGCAGTAAAAGTTCTCAGGTATCTGCCTCCGTGAAGGCCATCAAATCCGTTTGCCAACCGACAGATTTCAGGAAAACATGCGAGGAGCAACTCCGTGCTGAAGCTGGAGATACCACAGACATCAAAGAACTCGTCCAAGCAGCATTCAAGGCCGCAATGAAGTTTGCATCTCAAGCTGTCCAGAATTCTACTACCTTGCGGGATCTCGAGAAAGATCCAAGAACGAAGAAAGCTCTAGATGTCTGTAAACAACTAATGACTTATTCAATAAAGGAGCTCAAAAAATCATTTGACCAGATCGATAAGTTGGATATCAACAAGTTCGATAGAATGTTGGCTGATTTAAAGATTTGGTTGAGTGCTACCATCACCAACCAACAGACTTGCTTAGATGGATTCAAAAATACAAAGTCAAAGGCTGGAGAGAAAATGAAGAAGGCATTGAATGTTTCCATGGAACTCAGCAGAAATGGGCTTGCTATAGCCACTGAGATGTCTGCAGTGCTTAAACAATTAGAAATTCAAGGTGTAAGTCGTCGCCTGCTCCAGGAAAACCTTCCTGTTCTCGGGCATGGCGACTGGTCGACCTATTTAGATATTCCCATGACCCGTCATCGTCGTCTACTCCAAGACAATGAGCCCCCTGTTCTTGGCCATGGCCAATTTGAGATTCAGCCTGGAGTTCGGAGGCTCATGGCTGCTCCTCCATCTAGAATCAAGGCTGACATTGTCGTGGCCAAGGACGGAAGTGGAAACTTCACGACCATCAACGCTGCAATGAGCAGCATCCCCCTGAATGCTACCAAGCCTTTCGTGATATATATCAAGGAAGGAGTTTACGAGGAGAATCTCGAATTCGGTTACAAGATGACGAATGTGGCGTTGATTGGAGATGGTAAAGAGAAAACCCGTATCACTGGCCACCTCAACAATGCTGATGGTGTTCCCACCTTCAGGACTGCTACAGTTGGTATGAATCTAAGCCTTTGATTCACGAAGAGAAATGTTTCTCTTTCTTTCTTCATTTGTTTAACGAATTGATATCTTTGCATGCAGCTGTTAATGGAGACTACTTCTTTGCTAAAAACATTGGGTTCGAGAACTCTGCCGGGGCCGCCAAATTCCAGGCCGTGGCCTTGTTGGTCATATCCGATTTTTCAGTCTTCTATAACTGCTCCATGGATGGCTACCAGGACACCCTTTACGTTCACAGCAAACGCCAATTCTACCGTGACTGCACCATCACCGGAACGATCGATTTCGTCTTCGGCGATGCAGCCGCAGTTTTCCAGAACTGCACTTTCCTGGTCCGTGTTCCACTAAATGGGCAGCAATGCATCGTCACCGCCCAAGGCAGAACCGACGCTCGTCAACCAACAGCCATTGTCATCCAAAACTCCACCTTCACTGCTGCTCCTGAACTGGTTCCTGTCAAGGACAAGTACCCCACATATCTCGGCCGTCCATGGGGCAATTTCTCAAGGACAATCATCATGGAGTCTTACCTCGATGACTTGATCAAACCCGAGGGGTGGGCAATTTGGGATGGTCCTTGGGGCCTAAACACTTCCTTCTACTCGGAATTCAACAACTATGGCCCTGGCTCTAACAAGACAGGCCGTGTCACATGGCGTGGGATTAAGAGAATTTCACAGGCGACCGCATTCGGATTCACTCCCGGAAAGTTCATCAATGGTGCCGCCTGGATAAAGCCTAGGAGAGTGCCTTACACCCCAGGATTTTTCAGCATCAACTCAACAAATGTGCAAGGGCAATACCAATATGAAATGCGATCGAATTCGAGGGTAGCTCATTGAGAAAGCTAAGCTTTCTGCTTATTGTATAGCCCAAGGTTTCAGCTCGAGGAACAGATCCCACTTTGACCAAAAAAAAAAAAAAAACATCGTTAGATCATCACCATTTCTTTTGTGACTTTCACAGCTTCATTCATTTTTTTTTCCTCTAATTCTCTATGTACGATATGCTTATAAAAAATATTTCAAAGGATTAATTATCAAAGAAAAATGTTAACATTTTTGTCCCTATTGACAGTACTGATCCGGGTGAAATTTATAAAAATATTCAAATTAATATCGATAGATGTTATTTTTGTTAACACAATACCAACAACATTGATTTATTTATAATACGGTTAAGAAGGTTTTATTTAAATTTATTTTTAAACAATATTAAAGATACTTTCCCAAATCAACACCATGCATTGAAGATTTTACTCGCAAAATAGAATAAGTGCTTCTATTTTTATTGAACCGAAACCTAGATAAGTTAATTATTAGAAACATATAATGGCTTTGAGGGGAATGCAAATGAATTCAATGATATATTAAATTATGATACATGCCTTAATAAATATACATATATATAGTACATGATTAACCTTAAGATGGAGTCTTTTAAATAAAAAAGAAAAAAAAGGGGAAAAAAAACACATAAAAGGCTTCGTACAAGTAGCAAAAAGTAAAGAGAAATTAAGTAATCTATAAATAATTTTATCAAATTCATTTGTTTATGGATATATATATATATATTTAATGATCACATAGATTAAATTAAAATTTTGATTCATTCATAATTTTCTTAGCCAAACACATATATTACAAACCATCATACTAAAAAAAAAAAAATCTTTCTAAGTATAAGATTTTTATACCATATATATCCACTAAATAAACAAGTCAAGGATATTCTTCATTCAAATTTTTTAAAATTAATTTTCATAAAAATAGAAGAATTAAATTCTTTTTTTTGTGTTTTAGATAAGTCGGCATTTTATTATTGACGATGTATTGATGAATTTTTTTTAAATTGTTGACAAAATAACATTATCGATTTAAATATTTTCGATGAGATAATTTTGTCAAAAAATATTTTTTTATGAAATATCGAATTTTTTAACCAAAATTTCCATAAAAAATACTTGTATATTTTGTATGTATCATTTAAGAAAAAATAAAGTTTTTTTAAAAAGATTTTGATGAAATAGACTTTCTAGTCCTTTTTTGCCCTTTAAGAAAGCAATAAAGAGATATTTATTTAGTTTATTTAGTTAGTTATATTATAAAGAAATTAGTGACATTAGAGTGTTTTGCCCTTTTCTCAATCGTTTTCCAAATCTCAAACCCCAAATCTCTCCTTGGTGCGACGATGGCGGCCTCATCGTCCTCGGCTACCTCCCACTCTTCCTCAGATTCCTCGTCCGACTCGTCTTCCTCTCACGCTAAACGACGTCGTCATCGTAGCAACCGCCGAGACAGGGACAGAGATTCTCTCAAGATCCGGAAAAAGAGTCGTTCCTTAGGTAAACGGCGTCGTCGAAAGCATCGCCGCCATTCCTCCGACGACTCTTACTCTTCCTCCGACTCCGATTACTCCAGGTAAAAAAAAAAGAAGAAGAAGAAATCAATTATCTTGAAACAAAAATAATCCTTTTGTATTATTTGTTATAATTGCTGCTTAATATTAGCAATTAAGCGATTTAACTAAGATTTCATTAAAATTTTTATCTTTTTAATCTGGGATTTTAGTTGGAAATTTTCCTTGGTGACCCTATTCATTACTTTTTCTTTTTCTCATGTTAAGATTGTAAGGAGTTGCTTAATCTCGTTTCTAACTTCAATTTTTTGCTGGTTAAAGTAAGATTAGGGCGTAAAGATTTATAGTCAATATATTTACGTTTTTTTTAACTATAATATGGGGCTGGAGGCTTGAAAATTAATATAAGTTATAGGCTTATGCTGTATAGCTAATGCTTGTGGTTATCAATCAAGGATATAATTGCCTGTGCTTGTTTCCATCAGATGAAATTTGTTAATGGTACAATGGTTTTGATTTGTATTATCATAGGTTTTATACAAATGAAATTTGAAAGTATGTGGTGCATTAAAGGTAAGGAAGTGTGAATTTGTGGTGTGTGAAGGTTATGCATGATTATATTTCTTGCCTTCACGATTTTGTCTATAGGTTATCTTTTAATACCTTTATGTTTATACATGGATGATCGGGAAGGAAATTATATGCCGCTATTTGGTTATTTAGTATTTTGCCCGCTAATAACCTTCACTGCATCACATGTGTACTTGGTTGATGAGTTTCCTAACATTTTATGACTGCTGAATTATTGCAGAAGTAACGGTTCTTCAGATAGTGAGCACGAGTCAAATCATTCAAAGAGGCACAAGAAAAGTGACAGGCCAAAGACGGTGATTGTCTGGCGCTCCATTTTTCTTCTCATTTTAATGCAGTGTCTCATTTTATTATCATTTTGCATTTTAGTTGAAGCAAAAAGAACGGAACAAGAGTCATCGACATAAACGTCACAAGCACAAAGTTAAAGAGGTAGGCCACTATTCACAATGTTTGCATTATTTATGCATGTCTAAATTATCAATTTGCGAAGTGTTGGTTTTATTGGGGATTTTGTTTGTTTTTCCTGCTTATCCATCTGCTTGGACAGTGGTAGAGTTTTTAATAGTTAGGTTCATTGTTTATAATCTTATGGATAACTAGCAAATTTTCCAGCATTCATTATATTTGAAAATGCTTTCAACATGACATTTCTGAGGTGCTTATAATACTTTCTGCCTGTTCTATGGATTGGCTCTTTGAAATTGGAGCTGGGGTCTGTGACATGATGACTGGGTGCAATTGACTTGGATTATTTTTCTGGGTCGGGTTTGTCCTGGCAATCGGAGCTACATATAGAAGCCGCAGGATGAGGGAAGTAGCAGCCCTGTGCAGCTTTCTAAGGTACTTCATTGCACTTGTGGTTCATGATATGCCATCTCTCTCTCTCTCTCTCTCTCTCTCACTAACCTGCATATGCTTTATACAGTTTCTTGGGCGTGACAAGGATGATAGTGTACGCCGTAGTGCTGTCTCTGGCAAAAAGGTGAGGCTATATTCTTCTTGTTCTTTTTGTTTATGCTGGGGATGGGTGTTTCTGTGGTCTCAATGTATTGTCCAAAAATAGTGATATAGGCACTTGTGATAATTTTTACTCTGCTATTGTTTTTGTTGTATTTTTTCTAGATTCTGTTGAAACTTGACAAGTCAAAGGAGGATAAAGCGGCTGAGAGCAAACGAAATGAATTATTGAAGTTCTTAAATGCTAGTTTTGATTGACTTGATGGAGCTGAGATTCAAATTTTCTTATGAAGGTAAGATCGATGGAGTGCATTAGACCTTCTCAGCTTAAAAGTCCCAAGTATCTTTCTGAAGGTCAGGTTATTATCATGCTTGAAGTCACATTTATAGGTCATGTTTTCCATTAGTCCCGAGGGAATGTAAGATATTGGTAACTTCAGCCTTGAGAAGTTGTATTTTATGATGAATTCATCAAACCTCAGTGTTGTATTTTATGGATTTGGTGCTTTGCTTCATATATTGACTTTATGTGATCGAATTTTATTTATTTGAGAAGCTTGTCACCACATCACATCTATTTGATTATGGCATCAATGATTTCCAAATTGACAAGTTCCTAGTGGATCTGTTGCTAGTCCACCCGCATGATATGCAGGTCGAAACCATTTCTTAAGTTGGCATATTCATACAAAACCGAACCCATTGGTACCCAATGTCAGTTGAATTTACAGGATTTAAAGATGGGAGACATTGGTGGATTATTTTCTCCCTCTTAATTCATTCAAGTGAATGACTTAAGAAACGCATCTCTTACTATTCTTGTTATGAGCTAACCTAATATGTTTGGGATTCTTCATGTTATGTTAAATTTCTGTCAAAAACTTGTCCAAAAGAAAGTAGTTTTTGTTGATAAATAGATGTGGTGTAGAACCCTTAATCCTTAAAGCTAAATAGCAACAGAAAGATTCTCATATAATTACTCTCTTCAAACCAGAAGCAGAGAATTTTTTTTCCCATCAGAGCTATTTTCTATGCCAGTGGGATGACTGGGAAAGAACAGAGAAATAAAAGAGCGCAGACGAGGGTATTACAGTCATTAAGCATGTCCTCGTTTTACCTATATAAATGTGGTCTTAAGGCCAGAACAGAGCCAGTGCACTATATTTTCTTGGGTTAGGGTTTATCTCTGTTGAAAATCTTTGTAGACGCCGCCCTGAAGTTCTGAAACTTTTGAGAAGATCAATTTTTTTTTTTCAACTCTAAGATTTGGGTTATGTTTTTGTTCGCACATAGTTCTTCTTGGGAATCCACTGTCTCAGTGAATGATGCCTAGGATTTTATCTGTGCGTAAAGCAAAAAATTTAATTTTGATCCTTTCTGCTTGAGCCTTCTCCCGGTTTGTTCGTGGAGATGTGCTCCAATGTTATTGGATTACATTCTCTCATTGAAAAGAAGTTTTCTGGGTTTTTGGAACTGAAGAGTTTTCTGCGTTTTTGGAACTGTAGAGTTTTCTGGGGAGAAAGGGTTTCTTTCTGGGGTTTCCTTTTGGAGTTTGAGCAGAGAAAAAAGCAGAGCATAGTAACTGGAGATTGAGCTTAGAAATCAGGGAAACAAGAAACTGAAAGCAAAGCAAAGAAAATGGTGAATCATAGATTGAACATATTGTTTACCACGGCAAGTCTAAGATTGACGAAGCAAAATGAAGAAATTAATACTAAATTTGCCATTATATTATGATTTATCAATATTTGGTCACTGATTTTTGGACAAAAAGATATAAGAAGAGAATAACCAGAAGTTATGTGCAGGCTAAAGACAATGTTCATATTCGATATGACCTGGTTTTTCCTTAATCCTAGGTTCACATGACCCTCCAGCAGAGCCATGCCAGCCACAGCACAGGCATTAGCAGCATCATAGCTTTTAGAAATTAGAACCAAAAGCTGCAATCTAGTTTTTCAAGTTTTGGGAGTGACCAAGTCAGGGCATCTGGCTGCTTTACGTTTTGGCCTATCAAAGGATTGGATGTGGCCTGATTGTGAGAAATGGGAGAATAAGTCAAGAAAGGAATGTGATTTTCATGTTCTTCTCGCATGATTGGTTGAGTTTCACCGTGTTGTTACGGTTGCATTATTAAGGATTTATTAACAAGGTAGGTTTTAGTTATGGGCTGCTGTCATAAACTGTTAAAGAGTTTAAGATTCTCTCTGTGGGGTTAGTTGAGGATGTGAATTGCCTCTGGCATTCACTCAAAGGGAGGAGGGACTACTCGTTCACCACCCAACCCACTGAATGCTGTTTAGGCAGTACCTTTCCTCCTGTTGCCTGTTGGCAATGAAGGGTAGGTCCCAATGATTCTTTTCTGCTTACAAAGTAATTCACTTTAAATTTCAAATGACGTTACACTCACCTCTCATTTAAAGCTCAATAATTCAATTCTCAATCTTATCTTGGTGCATTCAATTAATTATTAGTGTTACAAGATTAATAAAATCAAATTTTCATTTTTTATTTATTTGAGATGAGATTTTGTAATATTCCCTCTCGTTTAAATCTACGCTCATTAGGAGTTGAATCACCTTATTTACTTCATTTATCGAAATAATTGACCTAACATCAAAATCAAATTTGAGTTGGTCTATAAATCATTACTCTTTTTTTCAAAAAGATAAACTTATTGCACCTCAATTCTTTAATTTGTTTAAAGAACCAATAAATAAGTTGCAGCTGGTCCAATCTTAATTCATATTCTTCAGGGAGTAATTGTTATGCCATGAAAAAAAAATGTGAGTTACTAGATATAAACACTTACAACTCGACGAGAATCAGATTTGCAGGTAAAATCATATACGTTTATCTTTGTCACCTCAAAGACAGCATAATAGCCATGGAAGTCATATGATCTTTACCAATTTCTTACCCTACAACTGCTAGAAAGAAATATATCACCGGGTGCGCAAGTTAGAAAAGCCCAATCACTTGAGAATCATCCGTTCGACTGTGCAAGAAAAGAAGTAAAGCTAGTTTGTGCTTAGCATTTACGCCTGCATGCTTTGGAAAAACGAATTTTGGCCTTCGAAAGTCGAGCAAAGCCTATTCCCGAAGTAGTAACGTAAGTGTTGAACACTTTCCGTTGCCTAAAAACGAATTCTGGCCTTCGAAAGTCGAGCAAAGCCTATTCCCAAAGTAGTAACGTAACTATTGAACACTTTCCGTTGCCTACAAACGAATTCTGGCCTTCGAAAGTCGAGCAAAGCCTATTCCCGAAGTAGTAACGTAACTATTGAACACTTTCCGTTGCCTGCATTTACTCCCTGACAGCCGCCATAACTCCGACCTAGGAAACCTTTCTCGCTTTTTGCTTTGTATATCAGGTACCATCACCTTCGGTGAAGCGAAAAATAGCAGAGAGAGAGAGAGATGGATGGAATACAACACAGGATGGTGAATGTCAATGGGATAACAATGCATGTAGCAGAAAAAGGGCAAGGACCGGTGATCCTCTTCCTCCATGGCTTCCCTGAACTTTGGTACACTTGGAGGCATCAGATTCTTGCTTTAAGCTCACTCGGATACCACACTGTTGCACCAGATCTTCGTGGCTATGGCGACAGTGAAGCTTCAACTTGTGTCACTAGCTACACTTGCCTGCACATCGTTGGTGACCTCATTGCACTCATTGACTCTCTCGGTGTAGAGCAGGTCTTTCTGGTAGCTCATGATTGGGGTGCCATAATCGGATGGTACCTCTGCATGTTCCGGCCCGATAGAGTCAAGGCTTTCGTGTGCCTTAGCGTCCCATTCATGCCAAGAAAACCAAAGATGAAGCCTGTGGAGAGCATGAGACTCTTATTTGGAGAGGACTACTATATTTGCAGATTTCAGGTTTTTGCTTCTTACATTTACAGATCCTTGCTATGGGTATGTATGTGAATATAAACAACTGAGATATTCTTGCATCTTGTTGTAGGAACCTGGAAAGATTGAAGCAGAGATTGCTCATGTTGGAACCTCAGAAGTGCTAAAGAAAGTTCTTTCCACTCGGGAACCGGGACCCCCTCGCCTGCCTAAAGACGATGCTTTCGGTATTAAACCAGATACCCCAGTTACCTTACCGTCTTGGTTCTCAGAAGAAGATCTTAGCTACTATGCCAACAAATTCAATCAGAAAGGCTTCACTGGCGGGTTGAACTACTACAGAGCTTTAGATTTGTACGTTACCAGGAAAAAAATTTCATCGAATTCTTGTCTTCTTTATGGTAAAACATCCGAGTTACTCTGTTTTTTTTCATGTTTGATTTCTCTCTGTTTGCTGCAGAAATTGGGAGCTGACAGCACCATGGACTAATGTACAAGTGAAATTACCGGTGAAGTTCATTGTGGGGGATCTTGACACCGTCTATACTACCCCAGGGATCAAGGAATATGTGCAAAGTGGTGGTTTCAAAAGAGACGTGCCTCTGTTAGATGAAGTTGTGGTAATGGAGGGGGTTGGTCATTTCATCAACCAAGAAAGAGCAGAGGAGATTAACTCTCTTATTTATGACTTCATCAAAAAATTCTGATCTAGCTTTGTTTATCTACTCTTTAACTTGTCAGCGTTTAGTGTGGTAGTTTTCACGAGATAGAAATGAATAAATTCTCGACTCTCATGAGCTCAAATCCGCCTTGTTATCTCTAATCAGAAATTTGACTGTCTCGTGTTTAAGGGTACTGAACTGAGTTCAGACTTCTAATAAAATGTTCAGACTTCTAATAAAATGTTTACTCTTTCTGCTGCAATTTCAAGAAAACCATTCTGTCCCCCTGGACAAAGCTTATCCGTGTACAAATTCTGGCATTATTCATGGTAAAACATCCAGTATATTCTGTTTTCCATTAGAGATGGATGGATAGTTTCTCTGTTTACTGCATAAAGATAAAGAGTAGGCTAACCTATCCTGGAATGAAAGTGCAAAACTCACTATTTTCTGGTTCTGATATGGTTAGAATCATTTACGATCTGAGACTACATGGCTAGGTTTTCCAACAGAAAATTGCACCTAATTTTGGTTCAGTGCAAGAGTGGTGAATGAAGAAATGTCAGTATAGACACCTTGACTACAATCCCAATAATAAGTGCAGTATTAACCAGAGAATAATTCCATAGTAAAATATAACTCCATTAAAAATGCTTAACCACGCGACTTTGTAGCATAGGAAAGATTGATCCTCAAACCGGCCATTAAACAATCCAACATGAAGTAAACATAAGCAAGTAAACAACTGACAGAGAAACCTAAAGTCTACCAAAATTTGGTTTGCAGTAATAAATGACAGACAGGCCTCACAATGAAATACTAATGTCATCTTAAACCCTAAATCCCTTGCTGTTCCTTCTTCCTCTAGCCCTCTCAAACTTCCTTCCCTTTGAGCGCACATATGGCTTAGTGTGGCTGTGAGGCACACCAGGAGCCGGACCAAAGTGTTTAACTGCTTCACGGGCATTCTTTGGACCTCTGAGGAGAACCTGTGATTCCACCCGAAGTAATTCTTAGAAACACAGAGACAATGGTTTTGTTCCATAAGGCAACAAATAGCAAAAGAAAGCAGACAGATTTCCTTCAAGGCAAGCAAGACTGTGGACTACAGTTCTGATTTTAGGTTAAATAAGAAAACATTTAACAAGATAGAGTCGACGCAACAGACATATCTCAATTCCATTCAAAAGTTGCATCAAATTCTACGTTTGTAAAACGTGAAACAGAAAAGCTCAACTGAGTTGAGCAGACTTTCAAAGGAAACCAAAATGAAAACATTGAAGTAGAACCAAACAAAGAATTTACTAGTAAATAAATTAACAAAAACATATCATCCATATACTCAGAAAGGAACTCTCACACACACACACACTACATTCACATTGCAATGAGATCAGCTTCCACATATTATGTTCTCTAGAAAACTAGTTTTATGTGCTGGATGGTGCATGAAAATATCATCAGCAACTCAATTGCAAAAAGCTTAACAAAATGGAAAAAGTAGAGACCAAAATTTGACAAAAAGCAGAAATCAAGCGCCAAAAGAGATCAATAACAAATGAAGCAAATCAACACCTATACTTGAACAAAAATAACAATACCAAGGACTAACTAAGGTCTGAAAACAGCCAAAAAATTGCAGCAAAAGAATAACATACCGTGTTCTGACCCAAAGGAGCCCTCAAAGCAAGCTGGTCAAAAGTCAAGCATTCTCCACCAGCCTTCTCAATCCTAGCTCTAGCAGTCTCAGTAAACCTAAGAGCTGTAACCTTCAAAGCTGGAACCTCATAAACCCTTATATCATCTGTCACTGTCCCAACTACCACAGCAATCTTATCCTCCTACATTTTATTTATATACACAAAAAAAAAAGAATTAAACCCCAAAGCAATAACAATATGAAGGTCCTAAAAAAACCCATATATATAACTAAAATAAATAAAAAAAAATACCTTTCCCTTCATGAACTCAATAAGCCTAGAGAGTGATAGTGGAGGCTTGTTAACTTTGCTCATAAACAAGCGTTTCAATATCACAGCATTGAATTTGCTCCCAGTTCTTCTTACAAGGAAACGATAAAGCTATAACCCCCCCAAAAAAATAAAAAAATTAGATCATTAATTCAAAAAAACATTTTTACGCTAGATGGAAGATAAAAGTGAGACCTTGACGAGGAGTTTGAGGTAAATATCATCGGATTTGGGAGCTGTCCTCTTGGACTTCTTGCTCTTACCTCCTGCGACTAAATCGATCCCCTGTTAATAAACAAAAACAAAAGGAAAGATTAGAACTTTCTTTGTTTCGTTGCTTGTTAAGACAAAGAAAAATCTGGGAAATCTGGGAAGAGACCATTGCCGAACGCTTTTGGTGGTTTGAAGTGGGGAGGCGCTGCGACTGATGAAGAAAGACACGATAAACAAGAAATGAAAGAAAGGGTTAGGGTTTTGAAGGGCCTTTTATTTTGTGAGGTTAGGTTTTGTCTTGCTGCGGTTGGGCTTATTGGCTTAGATGGTGGTCCTTTCCCTTATACCCTGCACGTGTTATCCAAAAAGTTGATTGATATTATGGGCAGCCCAATTATTGTATTTGTTAGGACTCTCAATTGCTCAATTACTATAAAAAAAGAGGTTTTTTTAATTATTTTTGTTATTTTCCTTTATTTTTGTAGTTAATTATTTTAATTCAAGCTTTGAGTTTTTTAATTTTTTGAATTATAGATGAATAATTAATCAAAATTTAAATCATAATTATTAAATCAAGACATTTTATCAAAATATCGAAATTTTATTTTTAAATATCGAATATCGATTCCAATATAATACATGTAAAATGGAAAAACAGAATTATTCAAGTTTGCAAGGTGGTGAGGGCATAGTGTAAGCCATGCAAGACCTTACACACAAATGACAAAAGAATGCCATGGATGCTGTTTTTGGTATATCACAAATCTCTTTTTCTTTTGTTTCACTCCAAAATCTTCAATCATACTTGGATTTTGGGGAAAAATAATGATGATGACATAAAGCAGTTAGCTTTAGTTTGAAAAGCTACATAACATGCAAGGAGTCCTACCTGATGTGATAAAGGACCGAGCAGAGATCATCACAGCTTTAACACAAACAAACATTTAGCTGCCATTTTGTTTCAATCCAAATTGTTGCAAATGGAGGAGATGGAAAAAGTCTTTAGGTTTAATTGGCATTCATTCCAAAACCCTGTTCCAATAATTGCCAAATTACACGAAATATGCAATAATAACCTGATCAAAGCACTGATTTATATTGAAAACAAGATTTCTCTACAGTATACATTAACATAAGGGAAAAGAGTCATGGATTAATGTAATTCCTTCAGCTGGATATAAACAGCCAAAAAGAGAGCAAAACTGCAATGCAGGGTCGAACCACGATTATATAACTTCTTTCTTCAACTCTCTCTAACTTGTTCATAGCTGGCACAGCAGTTGTTCCCAGAATATGCTCATTCTAGCCGCTCCATCTGGAGATATGAGAAAATAAGGCATGATTTACTTCAACTTCAAAGCTAACCTAATATTTTAAAAATTTCAACAAGGTGGTGGTAAATTGCTAGCCAAAAAGGCTGTTAGAAGTCAAGTATACGAAATATATTCCAACTTATGGCAGAATTACCAGCATAAGATCAATTACACAACCATGGGAAATAATAGGTGATATAAACTAAGCTGAAATACGCAAGATTCAGAATCTGAATACCTACTTCATGCACGTTGCAATAAATTAGCACCAAAGAAAGAAAAAGTTAGGAATAATAAAATATTTTGACATTTGTGACATGCAAATGCTTCTACCAGACATAGGATATTCAATTGAACATACAATTAAACTATAAATAACTGCCAAAAACAACATAGTTAAGTATAAATACCTTCCATAGACCATCATTAAGATAATGCATGTTGTCTACCCCAATTCCCTTGTTGATTGCCCTTCTGCAAACCAATAAAAAGCACAACTTGTTAATCAGAGTAAAAAAGAATGAAGACATAGTTATTATGGTCTAACAACAACATTTAGCTAGCAAGGTGTTTGTCAGTTTGGAAGTAGAAAGCATGAACGCAGAGGATAAGAACTACACATAAAAAAATTTTTAAAACTAAGAGGCATGATGAAACAACAGACTGTAGCCTAGCATAGCAAAGAAATGCCATGTTCTCTGCCACATTACTCTCCTTTGGGCCAGGAGGTAGAAGTTACTTGGCTCTTCAATTCAAGTTTGGTAATCCATTTACCTGTAATGCTCAGAAAGGACTAGAATAACTCACATGTCTTTAGCTGACATTTTGGTAAAGCCAATAGCAAGAGCATGTTGTTTTCCCTCAGCCATTATTGCCTAAAAGGATTAGTTTGACAAATCAGATATTGAGAAAATGTAAAACAGAAACATATGAACTGAGACATAGAAGGTGATTAATACCACAGGAGTTTCTGCGTCCACTTCTTCATCCAAAGCACCACCAGGGGATGTAAGACCAGGACACATTATGTTAGCACCAGCAAGGACAAATCTTATCGCACCGCGATCCACTTGCAACTTTTTCATTATGTTTGGATCTGCCAATCCAAAATACAGAATGGTTATATTTCGACTTAGATAATGATGGGGTGCACTTAAAATGCACAACAAAGTTAACAGATGTCTACATATGAGAGTATATCACAAAATATTATAGAAGAGAATGAAGCTTATCAGGGTTAGATATTTATAGTTCACCAGAGCTAAGAAACAATCAGATAATCAGTTACAAAGTCATCCTATTATTTAGTCTAAATATCACTCAAATAAATAAGGATCAAAATAAGGCACTCATGGAAGAAGCATCATTCCACTTTAGAACAATAACCAATTAAGAAGTAGCAGAGCTACAATTTATGAAAGGTACAATGAAGAAAAACTTACATTGGTGAAGGAGTCGGAGGGTAGGCATGTATGGTCCATCACGAATATTGAAGAATAGTGGAACACTATTCACCAAAACCAGATTTAAATGGTTTTGACTGCAAAAGAGTGAAACTGTGAGCATCATGTCTCAGGTATGCATGCTAGGACAAAAAGGTTTGATTGAGATCTAACTTGCAGGAGCAATAGTAAAAGAGCAACAAACCATTTTGCAACAATTAAAGGGGCCTTCTTTGGTAACAAATCATCCAAAACTGGCTCAAGTCCTGGGTACTGCATAAATGCATCAATGCATTATACAAAACAATAATGTGAAGTAATTTCATAATTCAACTGTTATGACCATTTGTAAAACCAAAATAATCACAAAGTAGTTTTATACCTCCTCTGCAATGCTTTGACGAATTTTTCGCTGCACAGATGCTTTGACTTGGTTTTGTGAAGAAACATCTTCAGAAGAAAACCTACAAAACAACATTTATAAAATATGTATAAATTGCGATGCTTACTAGACATAACTCAAACATCAAATTAAAACATTGATGATACCCTTAACATAAAGTATCCATTAAATGATCTTAGCTGTCAGTAATTTCAAGGGTTATACTTCTTGCAAATGGTCAAAAACTTGTTTAAATCCACAGTTTGTATTAACAAACAAAAAACTTTCATGCAAAACATGAGCTGAATCACTCACCTACAATCACCTATGGAAAACCATGATTAACCATAACATGTAACGAAAACAGGTAATCAACTTACTTTAAAAAAAAAAAACAGGTAATCAGCTTATAGGCAAGTTTTACTACTCTTAAATGGCAAGACCAACGGGCACATAATATCTTTCCAAAAGACACGTTCTATGCCAGCTTACCAAAATCTACAAAATTTTACACCAGCTCAATATATCTCTATATACGAACATCCAAAACATTCTCATATTAGCAAAGCTCCTTCACTAGAGAACAATGTTAGCAAAACAGAAAAAAACCAATATGAGGTGCTTCCTCATTCAGCTATCTTTCCCCAGAACAAAAACAATTCTTGCAAAGCTGCAAACCAATTCTTGCCCAATGCCTTACCTATCCTTCAAAGCATTAAAATGCTTGCATAGATACAGCAAGAATATATATTCCAAAACCCAATTACAGCAACCAACAATTTTCTCCCTTCATTGCTTAGTAACACCAAGAAGCTGTAATTATAAAACCCAATTAAACAAATCGCAGTCTTTCCCAATACTTCAAAGTGTCTAAGCCAAAACAAAATCCCGTTCTTGATCATGCAAAGAAAAAGATATTACCAGTAGTAAAGTTCAACAAAAATTCTTTCCACCCAGAAACAAAAAGACAACTAGAGATAAGCAAACATCCTCAATCAAATGCAACATTAAAAGCAAAACTCAGAACCTTAAAAAAAAAAAAGACCCAAGAAAGAAGATTACTTTTTAAACATCTTGGTGAAAACTGCAAAAGAAAATGGTTTGAAAGAGGATCTGAGTTCGGGATCTCAAAACCTCTGCCGCTGGCTATAGCACTTAACTATATGGAGTCGGTACAAATAGTTCGCACTTTAGCCGCGCCCCACGCGTTGGGATCAAGCCAATCTTCGTCTTTCGCCAAAGCTTACTGCTTTGTGTCATCACACCCAAAACGAGAGAAGAAGAAAGGCACTTGGGTTGGGCTGGGGTTTTGTCTAATTGAGTCTTTAATGGGCCTCTAGCAGGCCTTGAGAATAGCCCAAAGTTAGCTCATTTTAAATACGTGTCATAATTATTTTTTGAACAAAATACCTTTACTTTTTAAATTTTAATCAAAATTATAAGAAAGTACATTAATTTTCAAAATGAATATTTCATTTTGAAAAAATATTTTTTACTGAACACGTAAATCTAGCCGTTAGTCAACCGTTAATATTTTCGTCAACTTACTGATGTAAAATAATTTTATTTTTAATTAATATTTAAAACTATTATTATTTTTTTTTTATTAATTTTAAAAAAAACCTCCCCATATGGGGAGCACTAGAGCTCCCTTAGGGAGTGCTCCCCTGAGGAGTCCTAATCTTGGGAGCACCGGTGCTCCCCTCCCTTGGGTGCTCTTCTTTCTTAGGAAGCACTAATCGGGTGCTCTTTTTTTTCTTTTTCTTTTTTAATTTTTTTAAAAATATAATAATAATGTTTTAAATTAATAAAAAAATATTTTAATCTTTTCTATTAACAGTGTTTGCATGTCTAAAACATAATGTTCATTTCAAAAATTAATAGACCCGTTTGAAATTTTAATTAAAATTTAAGAAATTGTGATATTTTATTTTTATTTTTTTTGTAAAATGAAAAATAATATTCAATAAATATTTTTATCACTTAAAAAATGATGATTTCGGGTTTTCAAATACGAACTTCATATTAGAAAAATTACCATCTAATTATAAAAAAATAACTCTTATAAATAATTAAAATCGAACAATTATGTTTCAAGATAAGATTTTTATTACTGATATACCAACACCATAGACATCGTAAATGATAGTATTAACATGTCACCAACATAATGATGAAGACAGTCACGGTGAGAGTTTAAAGCCTAAACAAATTTTTGTTCAATGGACATTAGCAGCTCAAGGATGACATCAACATTCACAAAAACTTCGGCTTACCTATCTTTGAAATTGACTTACACAATTTGAAGAACCCTAAGAATGTAGACATACCTTGTGTCACGTCTATTGCAGGTTCCTTAAATGCTTTTCCTTTCCGATTTCAGGTTAGAAAACTGTATATATCTAAATTAGATATATGTCTGGTTATCGAGATGATACGTGTTAGGAAAAATTAGTCATAGACCATGTTAGTTGTACTCGGATAATCCAAACTTTTCATCATTATAAGAAGCATACGTATTTTCTTCACGTTTTAAATTGTATGAAAACTCGGATAAGTTTGTCTTGACCAAGGGCTTCCTTTACCAAAAGAAAGAGAAGGGTTAGGACAGAAACTTGTGATTGATATGGAATCTTTTAGTAGGTAATGCATATGCAAGAGGACCAAACTCCCAACTTTTGGTCTTGATTTTCTCTTTGAAATGAACATACGCTTCAAAAAGGATATGTAAGTCAGAAAAAGCATGTCGAGACAGATAAATCATGTTAACTACAAGGTGGTCCACATCTGTCCTGATCAACGAAAGTAGAAATTATGAAACGATATGCGGACCTAAACGTGGCAAAACAGACATGGATTTGATGTCGGAATCATATGTTGCAAAAGATTTATCTTCCCCTACCTTGGCTTGGATCACCTACCATATACGAACACAAATATCCGGACTCTGGAACTGCTCCCCCATTTAATTGCTACAAGTGCTGGCTCCTTCCTCACTTTCCTTCGTTTCCTTCAACTACCTTCCTCTGCTTTCAATGGCTAGCTTGAGCTTCATCGTTGGCATTATCGGTTAGTCCTTCTGGCAATTCTTTTCTGTTAGGTTTTTATCCTGAATTGCAGGTGATTTCACTGTACTTTTGTTTTTCTTTTTTTTTCCACCACCTTTGCAGGTAATGTAATTTCGATTCTGGTTTTTGCTTCTCCCATGTAAGTAAAATCATCTGAAACAATAAGTTTCTTGTCCATGAAAGTTTGGAATATGTTGAGTAAGCTAATGGTTACCAGGCTTTCTGTTTCTGCGGTCTTTGAATGAAAATGCTGGTGCCTAACTTGGTGTACATATCCTATTCCAGAAAAACCTTTTGGTGGGTGGTGAAGAAGAAATCAACTGAGAATTACAAAGGAGTTCCATACATGACAACCCTTTTGAGCACCAGCTTGTGGACTTTCTATGGAATCATCAATCCAGATGGTTTACTTGTCATGACGGTGAATGGAGCTGGTGACATCTTTCAGCTCATCTATGTCACTCTCTTCCTCATCTATGCTCCCAAAGATAAAAAGGTAATATGACTTAATTTGTTTCATAATAGAACATCAGCAGGCATTGGTTTCGTTCATAGCATCTAAATTTTGACAAATTGGGCATATGGAAACGGCATTTCAAGTTTTAAAGAGTCTGCAATCGTGGCTGCCATTTTTTTTTATCAGATAAAGACTGCAAAGTTGGTGGCTGTGTTGGATGTTGGTTTTCTTGGAGCTGTAATTGCGGTGACTCTTCTGGCAATTCATGGGAGTATGCGGCTCACCTTTGTTGGGATTCTGTGTGCTGGTTTAACCATAGGCATGTATGCATCACCCCTATCAGCCATGGTGAGTTTCTTCACTGTTGCATGTATACTTAGCCTAAAAGATGCATGGTTTCTGTGCATTTTGCTAGTTAAAATTACACAATCTGCTTTCAAACAATAACATTGCTCTACCAGGACTTGCCTTTCTTCAGTTCAATGTTAAGGATTTCAGTCTATATCAGATGCCACACTTTTAAATTTCATACAGTTTGCTAAAAGGGATTCAAAGTCTCCCCATACTCAGCTACATTCCAAGGAATGATGAATGATTTTTTGATGTTCAACAGAGGACAGTGATACGGACCAAGAGTGTGGAGTACATGCCATTTTTACTCTCATTTTTCTTGTTCCTCAATGCTGGTGTTTGGTCTGCTTATTCACTGCTTGTGAAGGATATCTACATTGGAGTAAGTTCACAGCTTTCTTTCCCCTTTTGAATCTCCTAATACATGAAATACATTTATGAATGATTCTACGAAGATTCACACGTTTCAGGTGCCAAATGCAATCGGTTTTGTGTTGGGGTCAGCTCAGTTGATCCTCTATTTTATATTCAAGAACAAATCTGCATCAGCCAAATCACCCGAGGCCATGGAAGAAGAAGGCTCAGCTCACCTGGTGAAAGGAGGCATAGAGATGCATTCACTTGAAGATGATCTGAAGAACCGTAGTCTAAACAAGGGCAAAAGCCTCCCAAAGCCACATGTTAGTCGACAATACAGCTTGCAGAATATCATGAAGACAGTTTCTTTGACTCCATATGAATTGCAGTCCAGTTATCTTCTTCACAGTGATGTAGTGGATCACCCCTGATGTTGAAGGAACTCAAATTAAGCATTGGGGAGCTCCAAATTTCAAGGTTCTGCCAGTTTTTTAAGGCTCTCTTTTGTTGTACAAAGAAACAGATGATGGTTCAGGGTAATGTACATCATGCTAAATGCTAAAACTCCATAGACAAACAAAGCTAAGGCCTAAAATCTGATTGCAAATTAACCGGTTGTGATTCTTCTTGGCATTAACAGGTTAACCCCTACTTTTGTGCTTCAGAAAACAACATGCGTAAATTTTAATTTTTTGTCAAAACAATTGCATTTTTAAGACGAATATTTAATTTAAAATCAATTAATCATAACTAGAGAGATTCATCACTTGACACTACCAACAAATGGGACGAGATGTGAGATCACATAACACCGTCAACGAATGAAGATAACGTATATTCTGATATCATGTTAAATTTTTAAGATGGACATTTAATTTAAAACCGATAGACAAAAGTCTTTGTTATCTTTAATTTAAAACCAAGCCATCTTTTATTCAAGAACTCTATACATACTTCAATTGAGCTAAACAATATTTGTATTTAGTCATTTTTTTAATTTAATTATTTGGTTAGATTTTAATAATAAAAATTAATTCATGGTTGTGACACTAATTGCTTGGATAAGTTCTTCTTTTCCACATAAAGATTTATATTAAATGAAGAACTATTTAGCCTACCTACCCACATTCACTATAGGTGGATTCAGCTACACTGTTTTGAGATTAACCTAAACATAAAACAATTCATTATTTAAAGGAATACAGAAGATCTATCCTTTTTATTCAAAAAGTTGAGTGTATACTTGTATTCTTCATCAATAAGCTGAAATCTAGAATCTTCAATGATGCTTCCTGGCATGGTTTTGAATTCTTAGCATATGAACATTTGAAAATTTTGTCAATAATTTTCCTCGATACAAATAATGAAACGATTTGCAGACCAAAACGTGGCAAATAAACATGGATTTGATGTTGGAATCATATGTTGCAATAGCTTTATCCCCCCCTACTTCTAGCTTGATCACTCACCACATACAACTCATATATCCTAACTCTGGAACTCTCCCCATTTAATTGCATCAAGAACTAGCTCCTTCCTCACTTTCCTTCATTTCCTTCAACTACCCTCATCTGCTTTCAATGGCTAGCTTGAGCTTCATCATTGGCATTATCGGTTAGTCCTTCTGGCAATTCTTTTCTGTTGGTCTTTTATCCGAACAGCAGGATATATTTTACTGTACTTGTGTTTTCTTTTTCAACCCTTCTTTGCAGGTAATGTAATTTCGATTCTGGTTTTTGCTTCTCCCATGTAAGTAAAGTCGTCTGAAACAATAAGTTTTTTGTCCATGAAAGATGGGAATATGTTGAGTTAGCTAATGGGGATGTAATAAGCTTGTAAATTTGAAATCAGAACCTTGCTAGACTAGCTTTAAAGATTTCCATAGATGCACATTCTCTTTATTACCAGGCTTTCTGTTTCTGCACTTTTCGAATGAAAATGCTGGTGTCTAACTTGGTGTACATATCCTATTCCAGAAAAACCTTTTGGTGGGTGGTGAAGAAGAAATCAACTGAGAATTACAATGGAGTTCCCTACATAACAACCCTCTTGAGCACCAGCTTGTGGACTTTCTATGGAACCATGAATCCAGATGGTTTACTTGTCGTGACCTTGAATGTAACTAATGGAATTTAAAGTCTCGGTTGCAGAGCATGACATCAACACTTCAAAGATAAGGATGTCCATATGTCAAATCACATGACTTGGAATTTTATCCTTAAGCAGTTTTTTTTATGTTAGAATAAAGGCCACATGTTGTGAGCCGTTAAAAGACAGCAGTTATAAGTTGTGCTGTCTTTGATCCCCTATTTTTAGAGTAACTGTTTCTTGCTTTTATCCTCTCAATATTTGTGTATAAATACACTTACTGCAGCAGTGAAATAATCAATCATTCCTTGTTTTCAATTTATCTCTTTTATGAAATTCTCTCTTATAAATATTCTCAAAAGATCAACATGGTATCAGAGCGTTTTTGAGTGATCTTAAGGGACCTTGGCAAAATAGTTTCAAAACATTTATCTTTTACAAAATTTTTTTTCTTTATCTGTTCTTTCTGTCAGACTTCAAAAATAAATGGCTTCCTCCAATTACAGCATTGCTGCTCCTCCAGTTTTAAATGGCAACAATTATCCCATGTGGGCTGTAAAAATGAAGGCATATCTAAAGGCCTTCGACTTGTGGGAATTTGTGGAAGTAGGAGGAGATCCTCCTGCCCGACAAGCCAACCCAACAATTGCTCAAATGAAGCAATACAATGAAGAAGTAGCAAAACGGTTTAAAGCTTTGTCTTGCATCCACTCTGCTGTCACGGATGCAATCTTTGTAAGGATCATGGCATGTGAATCTGCAAAGGAAGCTTGGGACAAGATAAAGGAAGAGTTTCATGGTAGTGATCGTACAAGGCAAATACAGATTTTAAATTTGTTGAGAGAATTTGAAGTGCTAAAAATGAAAGATGAAGAAACGATGAAGGATTATTCTGATAAAGTTTTAAGAGTTGTAAATCAATTAAGACTATTTGGTGAAAATATAACAGAAAGAAGAGTTGTCAATAAATTTTTGGTAAGTTTGCCTGAAAAATTTGAATCAAAAATTTCNCTAGCTTGATCACTCACCACATACAACTCATATATCCTAACTCTGGAACTCTCCCCATTTAATTGCATCAAGAACTAGCTCCTTCCTCACTTTCCTTCATTTCCTTCAACTACCCTCATCTGCTTTCAATGGCTAGCTTGAGCTTCATCATTGGCATTATCGGTTAGTCCTTCTGGCAATTCTTTTCTGTTGGTCTTTTATCCGAACAGCAGGATATATTTTACTGTACTTGTGTTTTCTTTTTCAACCCTTCTTTGCAGGTAATGTAATTTCGATTCTGGTTTTTGCTTCTCCCATGTAAGTAAAGTCGTCTGAAACAATAAGTTTTTTGTCCATGAAAGATGGGAATATGTTGAGTTAGCTAATGGGGATGTAATAAGCTTGTAAATTTGAAATCAGAACCTTGCTAGACTAGCTTTAAAGATTTCCATAGATGCACATTCTCTTTATTACCAGGCTTTCTGTTTCTGCACTTTTCGAATGAAAATGCTGGTGTCTAACTTGGTGTACATATCCTATTCCAGAAAAACCTTTTGGTGGGTGGTGAAGAAGAAATCAACTGAGAATTACAAAGGAGTTCCATACATGACAACCCTTTTGAGCACCAGCTTGTGGACTTTCTATGGAACCATGAATCCAGATGGTTTACTTGTCGTGACCTTGAATGTAACTAATGGAATTTAAAGTCTCGGTTGCAGAGCATGACATCAACACTTCAAAGATAAGGATGTCCATATGTCAAAACACATGACTTAGAATTTTATCCTAAAGCAGTTAAGCAGTTTTTTTTTAGAAATAAAGGCCACATATTGTGAGCCGTTAAAAGACAGCAATTATAAGTTGTGCTGTCTTTGATCCCCTATTTTTAGAGTAACAGTTTCTTACTCTTATCCTCTCAATGTTTGTGTATAAATACACTTACTGCAGCAGTGAAATTATTAATCATTTCTTGTTTTCAATTTATCTCTTTTCTGGAAATTTTCTCTTTTAAATATTCTCAAAAGATCAACATGGTATCAGAGCGTTTTTGAGTGATCTTAAGGGACCTTGGCAAAATTGTTTCAAAACATTTATCTTTTACAAATTTTTTTTTCTTTATCTGTTCTTTCTGTGAGGCTTTAAAAATAAATGGCTTCCTCTATTTACAACATTGCTGCTCCTCCAGTTTTTAATGGCAACAATTATCCCATGTGGGCTGTAAAAATGAAGGCATATCTAAAGGCCTTCGACCTGTGGGAAGTTGTGGAACTAGGAGGTGATCTTCCTGCCCGACAAGCCAACCCATCAATTGCTCGAATGAAGCAATACAATGAAGAAGTAGCAAAACGGTTTAAGGCTTTGTCTTGCATCCACTCTGCTGTCACAGATGCAGTCTTTGTAAGGATCATGGCATGTGAATCTGCAAAGGAAGCTTGGGACAAGATAAAGGAAGAGTTTCATGGTAGTGATCGTACAAGGCAAATACAGATTTTAAATTTGTTGAGAGAATTTGAAGTGCTAAAAATGAAAGATGAAGAAACGATGAAGGATTATTCTGATAAAGTTTTAAGAGTTGTAAATCAATTAAGACTATTTGGTGAAAATATAACAGAAAGAAGAGTTGTCAATAAATTTTTGGTAAGTTTGCCTGAAAAATTTGAATCAAAAATTTCCTCTCTAGAGGATTCTAAGGACCTGACAACTATGTCAGTATCAGAATTAATAAATGCTTTACAAGCTCAAGAGCAACGCAGAGCATTAAGGCAAGAAGACCATGTTGAAGCAGCCTTGGCTGCAAGAAGAGTTGACAAACGAACCAGTAGTGGAAGTCACAAGAAGTCTGAATATGAGAAGAAAGACAAAGACAAGAGGTATGAAGAAAAACAAGGAAAGAAAGGGCAATTTCCACCATGTTCCTATTGTAAAAAGAAGAATCACATTGAGAGATATTGTTGGTATAGGCCTCATGTAAAATGTAGAGCTTGCAATCAAAAGGGACATGTTGAAAAAGTTTGCAAAAACAAAGAAAATCGGGTTGAAGAAAAAGCTGCAATTGTGGAACAAAAGGAAGATGCTGAAGAAACACTATTTATGGTTATTGAATCAAATGACTCAAAAAAAGACAGTATTTGGTTGATTGATAGTGCTTGCTCCACGCATATTATAGGTAAGATTAAGAATTTTCTTGATCTAAGTAAAGCCTACAAGTCAACTGTGGAAATTGGAGATGGAAATTTGCTAAAAATTGAAGGTCGTGGCACTGTTGGTATCACTACTAAGAAAGGTATGAAAACCATTGCAAATGTTTGCTTTGCACCTGAAGTTACTCAAAACCTTCTAAGTATAAGGCAGTTAGTGAAAGAAAAAAAATTCACTTTTGTTCAAAGACAAACTGTGCGTAATTTTTGACCCATCTGGTAGAGAAATAGCAACTGTAAAAACGAGAAACAAATGTTTCCCATTAGATTTGAATGAAGCAGGTCATATGGTTTATAAATGTGTTTCAAATGAAGCTAGGTTGTGGCACAAAAGATTAGGCCACATCGACTATCAGTCGATAAAGAACATGGGATCTTTGAATCTTGTCAATGATATGCCAATAATTACTGAAGTTGAGAAAACATGTGAAGTTTGTCTACAGGGCAAGCAAAGCAGGCATCATTTTCCTAAACAAAGTCAAACACAAGCCACAAATTGGTTGCAACTCATACATACTGATATTTGTGGTCCTATTGGCACTTTATCACTCAATGGAAACAAGTATTTCATTTTGTTTATTGATGATTTCAGTAGGTTTTGCTGGATATTTTTTTTTAAGCAAAAGTCAGAAGCCATTCAATACTTTATGAAGTTCAAAGTTCTTGTGGAGAAGCAAACTGATCAGAAAATTAAAGCCTTAAGATCAAATAATGGCTCAGAATACACTTCAAATGAGTTTAAAGCCCTGTTAACTCAAGAAGGAATCAAGCAATTTCTTACAATACCCTACAGTCCTCAGCAAAACGGTGTGAGCGAGAGGAAGAATCGTACTATTATGGAGATGATCAGATGTCTATTATTTGAGCAACAAATGCCAAAATACTTTTGGGCAGAGGCTGCAAATTTTGCTGTGACTTTGCAAAATTTAATACCCACTACAACTTTAAATTCAATGACACCATTTGAAGTTTGGCATGGATATAAACCATCTATTTCAAATGTGAAAGTATTTGGCTACATTGCATACACCTAAGTTCCCCAGCAGAAAAGAACCAAACTGGACTCAAAAACCCAAATCTCAATCAACTTGGGTTATAGCAGTGTTTCAAAAGGATATCGATTGTTTAATGTTGAAACAAAGAAAGTTTTCATAAGTCGAGATGTAGTGTTCAATGAAGACATTCACTGGAATTGGATGAAGAATGAAATTGCAGAAAATAACAATGATAATGTTGCGGTAAACCTGGATGTTTTTGAAGAAGAAGCAGGACATGAGTTAGATGATAATATCGATGACATACCAGTAAGAGGAATTCGATCTTTACAAGATATTTATGAGCAATGTAACGTTGCTATAACTGATCCATGTTCCTATATTGAAGCTGCATCTGATAAACAATGGAAACTTGCTATGGAGGCTGAAATGACAATGATTAAAAGAAACCAAACTTGGATTTTGGTTGATAGACCAAAACATCAAAGAGTTATCAGTGTAAAGTGGATTTTCAGAACCAAGCTAAACTCTGATGGCTCAATAAATAAATTGAAAGCCAGGTTGGTGGTGAGAGGTTTTTCTCAAGTCCATGGTGTGGATTTTTTTGAGACTTTTGCTCAGTGGCAAGGCATGACACCATTAGACTTCTTGTAACACTTGTAGGAAGGGAAAAATGGAGGATTTGGCAAATGGATGTTAAATCTGCGTTTCTAAATGGGACTATAAGTGAAGATATTTATGTCGAGCAGCCTGAAGGATTTGTTGAGAAAGGCAAAGAAGACAAAGTCTGTAAATTGATCAAGGCTCTTTACGGTTTAAAGCAGGCACCAAGAGCTTGGTATAAAAAAATTGATGCTTATCTGAGGAGTAACAAATTCTTTTGCAGTGAAAGTGAACCCACCTTATACGTGAAGAGTTCGTTGGGTAAAATCCAACTTATTGTCTCAGTTTATGTAGATGATTTACTTATAACTGGACCAAATAAATCTGATTTGAACAGCTTCAGAAATAAAATGAAATCCGAGTTTGATATGAGTGAATTGGGTGAGATGAGTTATTTCCTTGGTTTGGAAATTCAGCAAAGGTCAGACTTTATCTGCTTGCATCAAAAAAAATATGCAGGAGAGCTATTAAAAAGATTTAAGATGGAAGGTTGTAAGCCTGTGTCTACACCACTTACTACTGGAACCAAACTGTGTAAAGATGATGGAAGTACCTTGGTTGATGTTACTCAGTATAGGAAATTAATTGGTTGCTTGCTATATCTCTCAGCATCAAGGCCAAATATAATGCATACCACTAGTTTGCTGTCTTGATTTATGCAATCACCTACAAAGACTCATTTAACTGCTGCAAAACGAGTTTTGGGGTATGTGAAAGGGACTCTAAATTATGGTCTTTTGTATGGACAAGTTGAAAATAAAGAATTAGAAGGGTATAGTGATAGTGATTGGGCTGGGAGTTATGATGATTCAAAAAGCACCAGTGGATACTGTTTTTCTTTTGGAAGTGCTATGTTCAGTTGGAACTCAAAGAAACAAGACATTGTTGCTCAATCCTCTGCTGAAGCAGAGTATGTGGCTGCTGCGTCTGCAACAAATCAAGCTCTGTGGCTTAGAAAGGTACTTTTGGATTTGAAGTGTGAACAAATAAATCCAACTGTTCTCTGGTTAGACAATCAGTCTGCTATTGCTCTGGCTAAAAATCCAATTAATCACAGTAGAACCAAACACATCAGGATAAAGTTTCATGTAATACGAGAAGCTGTGACGAACAATGAAGTTGTTGTAAATTACTGTGGTACTGATGATCAAATAGCAGATATTTTTACTAAGGGATTATGCAGAGAAAAATTTGAGTTGCTTAGAAGCAAACTGGGAATGGGCAACGTCGACTTAAAGGAGGTGTAATGGAATTTAAAGTCTCAGTTGCAGAGCATGACATCAACACTTCAAAGATAAGGATGTCCATATGTCAAAACACATGACTTAGAATTTTATCCTAAAGCAGTTAAGCAGTTTTTTTTTAGAAATAAAGGCCACATGTTGTGAGCCGTTAAAAGACAGCAGTTATAAGTTGTGCTGTCTTTGATCCCCTATTTTTAGAGTAACTGTTTCTTGCTCTTATCCTCTCAATATTTGTGTATAAATACACTTACTGCAGCAGTGAAATAATCAATCATTCCTTGTTTTCAATTTATCTCTTTTATGAAATTCTCTCTTATAAATATTCTCAAAAGATCAACAGTAACTGGTGCCATCTTTCAGCTGATCTACGTCACTCTCTTCCTCATCTACGCTCCCAAAGATAAGAAGGTGATATCACTTAATTTGTTTCATAATAGAACATCAGCCGGCATTAGTGTCATTCATAGCATCTGAATTTTCACAAATTCGGCATATGGAAACGGCATTTCAAGTCTTAAAGAGTCTGCAATCTGTGGCTGGTGTTTTTTTTTTTTTTCTTCTATCAGATCAAGACAGCAAAGTTGGTGGCTGTGTTGGATGTTGGCTTTCCTGGAGTCCTAATTGCTGTGACTCTTCTGGCAATTCATGGGAACACGCGGCTCGCCTTTGTTGGAATTCTGTGTGCTGTTTTAACCATAGGCATGTATGCATCACACCTATCAGTCATGGTGAGATTCTTCACTGCTGCATGCATACTTAGCCTAAAAGATGCATGGTTTCTGTGCATTTTTGCTAGTTAAAATCACACAATCTGCTTTCAAACAATAACATTGCTCTATCAGGACTTGCCTTTCTTCAGTTCATTGTTAAGGATTTCAGTCTACATCAGATGCCACACTTTTAAATTTCATACAGTTTGCTAAAGTCTCCCCCTACTCAGCTACATTCCAAGGAATGATGCATGATTTTTTTATGTTCAACAGAGGACAGTGATAAGGACCAAGAGTGTGGAGTACATGCCATTTTTACTCTCATTTTTCTTGTTCCTCAATGCTGGTGTTTGGTCTGCTTATTCGCTGCTTGTGAAGGATATCTACATTGGAGTAAGTTCACATTTTTCTTTCCCCTTTTGAATCTCCTAATACATGAAATACATTTATGAATGATTCTACAAAGATTCACTCATTTCAGGTGCCAAATGCAATCGGTTTTGTGTTGGGGTCAGCTCAGTTGATCCTCTATGTTATTTACAAAAACAAGTCTGCTTCAGCAAAATCACCCGAGGCCATGGAAGAAGAAGGCTCAGCTCACCTGGTGAAAGGAGGCATAGAGATGCATTCACTCGAAGATGATCTGAAGAATCGAAGTCTAAACAAGTGCAGAAGCCTCCCAAAGCCACAAGTTGGTCGACAATACAGCTTGCAGAAGATCATGAAGACACTTTCTTTGACTCCATATGAATTGCAGTCCAGTTATCCTCTTCACAGTGATGTAGAGGATGGAAACACAGACACTGATCACCCCTGATGTTGAAGGAAGTCAAATTAAGCATTGGGGAGCTCCAAAATTCAAGGTTCTGCCAGTTTTTTAAGGCTCTCTTTTGTTGTACAAAGAAACAGATGATGGTTCAGGATAATGTACATTATGCTAAATGCTAAAACTCCACAGACAAACAAAGCTAAGGCCTAAAATCTGATTGCAAATTAACTGGTTGTGATTCTTCTTGGCATTAACAGGCCATCCCCTGCTTTTGCGCTTTTATGGCATTTTTTTTATCATCGTTTCAAAGAAACAAGTTAAACCCAATGTTACTGGATTCTCAAAAGCTCTTGGATACCCTTGTCACAAAGGAAAATGACGGAAAATAGGTGCCAAATCACCCTTCAATCTTCGTTGGAGCAGCTAGGAGAATCTGTTTGACATAATCTTATTGAATAATTAATACCTCAATCCACTGAAGGTCGCTACCAATGAAACATAAACGAATGGCCAAAGCACAGCAAAATCTCAAATGCAAGCACAAGGGCAGATGAAGACACAAATCTTTGTCAAGAACAAGCTCTGTCCACATGCCATTAGCAATGGCAAATCATCAGCACAAGTACAGATCATATCACTGAATAGGCAAAACGTGTCTAACATCTATCGATTGGTATACATAAAGGAATCAAAACAAAACAAAATCAATACATAAAAGTGCCCACATCTTCTTCCCTGCATCCTACTATAAATGCCCTTTTCTCATTTCTTCATTCCTTCACACACAGCCTCTGCTGCGACTACCATGGCTCCTAGCTTGGGCTTCATCATAGGCATCATTTGTTTGTCTCTCTGGTCTTTAACAAAATTTCCCCTTTTTGGGCCTTTGGTTTATGGAAATCTTCTTCCTCTATAAAATGTTGTGATGGTTCTTTGATTAGTCATAATGATATATGACAATTTCTTTTGGTTGTTTTGCATACAGGCAATGTGGTTTCAATTCTGGTTTTTGCTTCTCCCATGTAGTGAAACCAACAAAAAAAGCACGATTTCTTTTTGTTTATGAATGGAATTCACAACTCAAATTAAGTTTGACAAGCTGTGAGTTAGCTATTTTCCCCTTTTGTTAGGACAACATTTTGGAAAGTGGTGAAGAAGAAATCAACTGAGAATTACAAAGTAGTTCCATTCATAACAACACTACTGTGCACAAGCCTGTGGACTTTCTATGGACTTCTCAAACCAGCAGGCTTACTCATCATGACTGTGAATGGAGCTGGTGCTATCTTTCATTTCATTTATGTCACTTTGCTTTTGCTTAGTTCTTGGTCACTTCTTTCCATCTCTTTCCCTCATTTCAGCCATGGTGATTTGTCTTTGCTGTACTGTGATAGAGAACGGCGACGAAGACTTAAAGCATGGAGTACATGCCGTTTCTACTCTCCTTCTTCCTGTTCCTCAATGCGGGTGTATGGGCAGTTTATTCACTGCTCGTAAATTTCTATATTGGAGTAAGTTTGCATATGCAAGTGTGCACACACACAAATATATATAAAAATAATTAATTTTTTTAATTAAGATATTAATTATATACAAAATTAAAAAAAAATTAATACAATATTTACAAGACGGAACGAGTGATTAATAAAACAAATCTTTTCTGGTACCTAGCAATCGGATCAGGTAAATAGGTCCTCTACTCAATGTACGAGAACAAATCGAGGGTACAAAAATAAGTTAAAATAAACAAAATCGAAGGGGCCATCATCCAAGTGAGTGCATACAAGAAGGATGTTGATGATGAAGAAGCAGAGAAAAGATTGAATGAAGGAAAGCTTAACAGGAACAAAAGCCTGCCACGACCGACTGTTAATCGACTCTACAGTTTAGAGAAGCTGATGAGAACACTTTCTTGGGGTCCTTATGGATTACATTCTAGTTTGCCTAATTAATGTTGAGAATGAAGAGAATGATCTCCCTTGAATTGCATTATTAGAGGTAAAAAGATCAGCATTTTCGTCTCGTTACAAATAAATTTGGGTTTTAATTATATTTTTTAAAAATAATATATCATGAAATTCTTAAATTTGGATTCAATTTTTACTAATTTTATTATAAAGAAAGAAAAAAACAATCCGATCGGTTAAAAAATTCCCAACAAATTAAAAGATTCAAGAAAAATGTAAGATGAAATCGAAAAATATATATATTCAAATAAAAATAAATAAAACATTAGGTCCGATGCAACACGATCAAGATTGCGACTTCACTAAAATAAATTATATGTAATTGTCAGAATCTTTATGTGTAAAATGTACCTAGATTTATCCTTATCACAAGTGCAACCATCTTAGATAATATTGTTTAAACCTCCCTTATCACTTTAATCAAAATGAATATATATATAGACATATATAATAATTTTGTACCAATTAGTTAAAATGCTAGCAGCCTTTGCTTACCTCATCTACCACACTAATTATTTAACACAATGATTTAGGGCAAATCGGAGGAAAAGGTAAAAGAGAAAGTGAAAGTGTATGGGTACCGTGGAAATCATCATATTGGTCTATTTTTTATTTTATTTTATTTGTTTCTCTTTTAACATGAAAACGAAATGTTTGAAGCATGCAATTGGGAGCACCCAATTAATCCCCAAGAATGTGCAATGCCCCTTTGCTCAACAAGCATGAAAAACCTATATAATAATTATTTTTTGAGGGATTTGACAAAATTGATATCGACAAAGAGGTATTCCACATTAATTAACTCATCTTATACTTAATTAACCCCACATTAATTATTTAATTTGTCAAAGTTATGGGTGGGTTATGCACTAATACATTACTTAATTAGGTACTCTGTTCCACTTATCTTGATTTAATTTGTTGGACAAATGGTATTCTAGCATAGGGCTTTTATTATCTATTACCAAAAGAATGCTTCTCTATGTATGTATATACCTTTTTGTTTCATTTTTCCAATATATTTCTCAATTATTGTTAATCTATATATTAATTGTGAAATTTTCTTGATTACACAAACGGATTTACACAATTTATACTATTATCATGTATGTGATTATTTAGTAATTTAATAATTAATTTCTTTTTAAATATATAAATTGATAATGTCAACTCTTTAAACCCGTTTTGTGGAATTAAAAAAAAATTCTACCACCCGTATATTTGAATGGTAAATAAACCTGTTTTTATAATTATATATATAGCCGCCTCTTATTTCACTGGTAAAAGATAACTTTTAAAAGTAAAAATTAATTTAAATAAACATATGTAATAAAAATAGTTGAAAATTAACACAAACATGATGTTAGACCTTTGCTGCAGCAAGTCAATACCAAAGATTTAGAGCACTTCTAACAATGTGCAACAAAATTAAGTATATATTATCATAATACCATTATTTAAAATACCGTTAAAAATTTCTATAATGCAATCAAATTTATAAAGGTACTGTAAAAAATATATAAAAAGTATTATAAAAAGTATTTTTAAATCAAATTTGTTATAATGGGAATAAGTCAATTCTATTACATTCTATTTTCAATGGAAGAACCGTTCGTCAAGCAACTGATTTCTCAAATGTGAAAATAGTTTAATAATTGACTATTTCAAGATATTAATAAAACTTGTGTTGATGAGAAATTTCACATACATATCACAATTTGAAATTTAAAAACTTAATGATACATTCCTAAAGTCATACTTACGTATATTATCAAATCATGTAATTAATAGACAAATAGATTTATTGTACTTAATTCATTTTAAAATAAAATAGTTATTGTATTATTTCATTAATCTATTGCCACCTGATCAATAACAGTGGAAAAAATCTTCAAGGACAGCCCACATGGATCATGTTTAACTTTTTACAAATCTTTCTTAATTATTTGATTCTTTAAATTCAATTGAATATTACATGCATAATCCCCCAGTTTAGTCATTTCAGCTTTCTATATATAGTTCAGGAAACTTTAACAAACAGCAAACAGCCTTATCAATCCTCCAGGAAGTAAGAAAGAAAGCAAAGAAAAGAAAGAGAAAAGAAGAGAAAGAGAGAGAGAGAGAGAGAGATGGGTTCTCTTCCTCATGTTGTTGAAGACTGCTTCGGCCTCCTCAAGCTCTACAGTGATGGCTCCATCTCTCGTAATCCTGAAATCCCATCCGCCACTCCTCTTCTCAATGATGCTTCAGTCCTTTACAAAGATTTTCTTTTCGACTCGAAAGAAAACCTTCACCTTCGACTATATAAACCCACCAGCTCCACTACTGATGCGAAGCTTCCAATCCTCTTCTATTTTCATGGTGGAGGCTTTTGTTTCGGTTCCCGTTCGTTTCCACATTTTCATAACCTTTCTATTCGCCTGGCTGCCGCGTTTAACATGCTCGTCATCGCACCAGATCACCGGCTAGCCCCCGAGAACCGGCTTCCCGCGGCCGTGGATGATGCATGCCAAGCCCTCAAGTGGCTGCAGGGCCAAGCCATGCATGGGAATGATGAGGATATGGATACGTTGTTGACTGGTGTTGACTTTGACCGGGTCTTTGTTTTAGGTGACTCATCTGGGGGCAACTTGGCTCACCATTTGGCGGTTAGGTTCAAGGCTGGCTCGATCGAGTTGGCACCGGTTAGGGTTCGAGGGTATGTGCTGCTGGCTCCATTTTTTGGTGGGATTGTGAGAACAAGGAGTGAGGAGGAGCGGCCTTGTGAAGCATTTTGGAATTTGGAGATGTATGAAAGGTAAGATCATCACACACCTTTTTTTTTTCACCTTTAGAAATATTTCAATTAATCGTAATTTCAAAAAATCATAGACAAGTCTAATTACGCGTAGAATTAATTAATTAATTAAACGAGACAATTATTTTTTAATTTTGTTTGAAAAATGAATCATATATAGATAGAGTAAAATAAAATGTCAAACTTTAATATATATTTTAGACATTTATTCATTTCCCTAATTTATTCATACTAAACGCCAAACCCCAAGCTAAATTGACTAAGATCTTTCATTCAAGAACTCTACACATAATTCAATTGAGATAAACAATATTTGTATTTAGTCATTATTTTAATTTATCATTTTTTATTTAATTATTTGGTTAGATTCTAATAAAAAATTAATTCATGGTTGTGACACTAATTGCATTGATAAGCTATTCTTTTCCACATGATTGAATGTATTTATTAAGAAATATACCCTACCTACCCACATTCATAGTAGGTGGATTCAGCTTCACTGTTTTGAGATTGACCTAAACATAAAATAATTCATGATTTGAATGGAATACAGAAGATCTTTCCTTTTCATTCAAAAAGTAAAGTGTACACTTCTATTCTTCATCAATAAGCTGAAAATGTAGAATCTTCAATGTGTTTCATGGCATGTTTTTGAACTTTTAGCATATGAACATTTGAAAATTTTGTCAATAATTTTCCTCGATACATGATTTTATATATAGACACTTTTATTATACACGTGACATTAACTTTATCATATATAATAGTAAAGGAAAAAAGAATTCAAAAACATCACTATTGCAATCATTGAATCCAAAATAAAGAGACGATAAGTTCAATTATAATTTCCGGTTTAAGATCTAAATCTATATCTAATTACCAATTAGGTTTTGATTTACTTGATTAAAAGTGATGGCTTGGCCTTATCTATGCAAAAAGAACAAACCATGGCCATGTAATTTGCATCTCACTCGCATGCTCCTACTCAAACAAAAATCATTTCCTTTATCATTTCAAGCATGTAAATCTAATACCCTATAGTCAAATTTCATTCAATGGTGGAAACAATTATGACTTTGGGAGAATCTTTTGAATTTGAGCAACAAGAAATGTACATGAAAACGGCAAGACATGTGGGGAAAATGGGATGACGAGAGGCATACCATTTGCAGAATGGAATACAAATGAATTGTCAAAGGGCCAACTAATTAAAGAGATGCGTACATATATGAAAGGTCACACTCAAATTTTAAGGACCAAAAATGGTGGTTTCCATGCTGTTTTTCTTATTATGTTGATGGATGTCTAGCTTTATGTTGAAATGTTTGATTTCCACAGGTTTTGGAGGCTTTCGATTCCAGCTGGAAGTACCTTGGATCATCCCTTGGTGAACCCTTTCGGACCTTCTGGTCAAAACCTTGCGGAGGTGCCATTGGATCCAATTTTGGTGGTGGTGGGTGGGGGTGAAATATTGAGGGATAGGGTGGAGGACTATGCTACAAGGTTGAAACACTTGGGGAAGAAGACTGAATTTGTGGAGTTCGAAGGACAGCAACATGGTTTTCTCACTGATCATCCGTTCTCTGAAGTGGCAGAAAAAGTAATACAACGTATAAGAGATTTCATTTTAGAGAACTCAAATTAACGATTTATGGATACATATATATAACAATTATATATGCCTTCACGGTATAATGAATTTATATATGTATATATAAGGGGCTTCAAAGAAACATATATCAAATTTGTATTAATTGGAGATTTTATATGATATGTGATTTTTTTTAAATTAAATCGAATAAAGATATTAAATATCATATAACGATATAAAAATTCGATCAGAAACTGATCATACTATAAACAATGTCACATACAAAGTAAATAATACTAATGCAAAGAACCGACTTCGTCATACATTTTGATGAGTCCATGGTCATATACTTTGATTCATTAAACTTGTAACTTGCATATATATATATATATATATATATATGGCAATGTATATGTCCTTTGTGGTGTGCATATACTAACTCTAGTCTCAGGCTCTAAGCAGCAAGAATCCAGAAAAAATGTCAAGAGTAACAAAAATTCTTGTCCATGAAGGCAAAAGCCAGTCTGTCTTTGGATTTGTTAGCAAACAGACAACTGGTCAATGTGGATGTATGTCTGCCTACTAACCATGTGCAACATGTTATTAAAAGATAAAAAAAAGGGTTTTCATCAAGAGTTCTTGAACTTTAATTTTAATTAGTTATGTACATAGAGATCTCGAACCGAGCCAGTTGATAATCATGAGTTTAGAGAACAGTTTCTGAAACATGCCTCTTTGATCATCAGACTGCTCAAGCCAAGTGTTGATCAACCGCAATATTCAAATTACCAGGAAGAACTTTATCATACTTCTATTGCATCCGAAAAATTATAAGCCTTTCCCAGCATGGAAGAAGAAAGCTTGATCTTCATTGTCGGTGTGATAGGTGATTTCTGAGAAACATTTGGTTAACTCAGAGCTTCTTTTTTGAATGCAATGAGAAGTTTAGGATTGTTCATTTGTATTTCTATATGTTTCAGGCAACATCATGTCAGGCCTAGTCTACCTTTCTCCCACGTAAGTAATCAGCTCATGGTTTACTTTTCAGCAGATATTCTGGCCTCAGCCATGACTGAGAAAAATCGATTTTGAAATGCTGAAACTCTGCAGGAAAACATTTTGGAGAATAGTGAAGCACAGATCAACTGAAGATTTCGAAAGCATTCCTTATGTTTGTACATTGCTGAATGCTTACTTTTGGATTTACTACGGACTGATTAAGCCTAACAGCTTGCTTGTAGCCACCATTAATTGTTTTGGAATTGTTGCTGAGACAGTTTATCTGACCCTATTCCTAATTTTTGCTCCTCCAGGATTGAGGGTAAGTTCTTCTAATTTGTTGTTTAAGCAATTACTAGGACAATATCCATGGTTTTTATTACCTTCCAGGCAAGGACAGCGACACTTGTGGCGATTTTGGATGTGGGGTTTCCAGCTGCTGCAATCTTTCTTACTCACTCCATGTTGCATGGATATCTACGGATCAATGTTGCAGGGCTCTTGTGCGTAGTTTTCAGTATGATCTCTTACGGTTCACCCCTAGCAGCCATGGTAAGAACCTTGATTTTGTTAAGCAGATCTGCAGAATAATTAATACTACAACAGTGTGCTGATCAATCCTGTCAATCTTATTCAATGGAAGAATGACTGCCTTAATGCTTAGTGTTATGAACTATATACGAGGTGCGTATCTTGTTACATTGTGCAGAAAACAGTAGTGAGAACTAAGAGTGTGGAGTATATGCCTTTTCTCCTCTCACTGATCCTTTTCATCAATGGAGGAATTTGGACTTTCTATGCGCTGCTTGCAAAGGACTACTTTGTCGGAGTAAGTTAATTCTTAATTTTAATTGTTTTAAAATGAGTTTTTAAATTTATATCCTATCATGTTTTTAATTTTGATAAAAGATTAAATGTTTCGAAATCTTAATATGAATCAATATTTTCTATTCATATAACATATGACGTTAATCGATACATTTCACCAAATTAAATGAGATGAACCTCTTGGTTTAGGTGCCGAATGGGATTGGATTTTTCCTTGGAACAATTCAGCTGCTGCTGTATGCAATGTATTGGAAACCACAGAAGCTGAAGAAAATGTCAGACAATTTGGAGGAAGGATGGCAGCATGATCAGCCCCCAAATAATTCCAGCTTGATTTCCAGTCTATTGCCGGAAAGGAGTGCAGATTGAAGGCCTCCTTTCTTTGGCAATGGAAGCCATTGTAAAAAGATTGGAGACAAAGAAGAACATCAGGAGGCAACAAATTGGATATGCGAGAGGTGTTCATATATCTACTGATGTACTTTCATGCCATAAGAATTTGGGCCACCTTTCTCTTCCTTGAGCATTTCCCAGATTCTTGGACGCTATCAAGTTCAACAGAGATTGGGTGTGGCCTATTCTCTTCTGCAAACTTAGGCCTATTTATAAAATAATTAATGCATTGTTTTTTTTCTTGAATTTGATGAAAAAGTGCATTCCATGAAAATTTATTAGCTAAAATTAAATTTTAACTAATTGTAATAAGTATTTATAAACACCCATTAATTGAATACCTTTTATTTGTTTTAACAAAAGGGCTAGGTCTATTTGTTAAAAAGTATCTATACTCACTTGCTAAGGTTAATTAAATTTATATTTTTAAAAATATTTTTTATTTAATCAAAACATTATTCTCATAAAAAATTTAAAAAATAATACATTAATTGTAAAATTCTTTCACCCTAATAATTACTTGTAGACACATATCATTTTATTTCATTAAAAAATAAAAAAATGATAAAATAAAGGACAAAAACCCACAAAACCTTGTCCACCTCTTTTTTCTTTTTCCTTTTTATTAAAGAGAGAAGACCTATTTGGTCACTTCAATAAAGTGAACTAAATCCACTCAACATGACCCCAACCCATTCCCCATCAAACCTCAACCTAGTTCACTCAAATCCAATGATATAATCAAACAGATAATTATGCAAACACTTTATTAACAATGTTGGAACTTGAAACCAGTCAGTCAAATTAAGAACCAGACATTCAACCTCAAAATTTGCACCTCTTTTTTCCCTTTTTTTTTTTATGAGTTATTACAAGTGATTTCCTTGACATAAAGTGTCATATTATGTTTAGGTTGATTTTATGTAATGATTTAAAACCAACAAAAATTATATTGATATATGACATTTAAATTGACTTTTAGTTCCTTACCACTTCATGATTTTTATAAAATATGATTGCTGAAATAATGATTATGGACCATTAAATTATTGCAATAGGAAGAGAAATCAGTGCATGACCCATCAATATTTCTTCATTGAATAGTCCACTTCATTGCGGACCCATAATTTGTGATATAAACTCGAAAACCAACAAAACATATGTGGCTTTCGGTGTTTTATCATTTCATGACTTTAAGGGAATGTGTTTACTAAGAAGATACCAATAATATAACACAAGATTCAGTAAGAAGAAAAACCAATGCATGCCTTGTCAATATATCTTCACTGTATAGCCTACTTCACTGTCAATTCATGATTCAGCAATAGAAAAGTCTAAAAACCAACAAAATATCTTCAATAATACAGGCATTAATTCAAAGCATGTTATATAGACCAAATGGCAGGCAAAGAATTTTTGTTTTAATCACAAGTCTTTTGGATCTCTGTGTTTGAAGTACACAACATCAGTGTTTTTATTTGTTTGGCCTTACTTGATAAAAGAGAATTTACAAATAGTGGCACTGGTTTCAATCAGAAATAATATTAAAATTGTGAAACGACAGGGAATGTCCTCATCCTTAACTTCACTGGTCCCATCTGATGTTAAAACTTTATCAGAATTTGGAAATTTTAGAGAGCATAGTAACCCAAACATTGCTGTTGACCTTCAAAGCAAAAACCTCCATACCTCTTCAGAGTTTTTCTTCTTGCAACTGGTATATTCTCTCAGCATGGTTACTTTAGTAACCATTTTTGGGTTGCTAGGTAAACACCAATTACCCTTTTACTGTCATCGGATTATTGCATGGAGAGTGGTCATGGTGATTTCTTGTTTATATGATTTGCAGGGAACATAACCACAGGGCTAGTCTACCTTTCTCCAGCGTAAGTAGCCTCTTATGCTTTACATGAACATGTTATCTTTGAAGACCTTGATTCATTAAATTTAATGGGACCCATGTTTTGTTTGTGAATAATTTGAATGTTTTATTCTAGGAAAACATTTTGGCACATCGTGCAGCGTGGATCAACAGAGGAATTTGATAGTCTTCCTTATGTTGTCAAGCTATTAAATGGATACATGTGGGTTTACTATGGACTTGTCAAGCCTAACAGTATTCTTGTGGCCACTATCAATGGCTTTGGTGCTGTCCTGGAGCTTATCTATGTGATCATATTCCTAATCCTTGCACCTCCAAGAATGAGAGTAAGATCTATTTCCTAATTGGTCCTTAGCTAGATAGATGATACTATTAACATAATAATAGCAATTGTAATCGTATTCGCAATCTAACTGATTCCTACTGATTTAGCCTATAATCTGTATTACTATTATTATTGTGTTAACAGATACTACACTTTGTGTTATTCTCTTATGATAGAAGTAAGCAATTATGTTTAATGCCTCTGGATTCTGAAATTTCAGGTTATAACTGCCATACTTTTTGGTATTCTGGATGTGGTGTTCCCAGTAGCTGTTGTCTTGATCAGTCAGCTGTCCTTCAATAGAGAAATGCAAATCAATATTTCAGGGTTCTTGTCTCTGCTTTTCAGTGTTGCTACCTATGGTTCACCTCTTTCTATCATGGTAAACAGTCTGTTAAACTTTGCTGGACTGCAAATATTCATAAGCAGATGAAGTTTTGAAAAAACCTTTGTTACTGATTAATATTCTCCTCAAAACCTCTTTCATGTAGTGATTCTGATTTAAATTTATTCTTAAGCAACTCATTCTCATCATTAAATCAATCAATCCCAACTCTTTTATCTGATAGATATAGGAGAAAAATGAAGCAAAAGCTGCAAAACTGATGTCAGTATGGTAGTGAGTTGAATTGGGTTACAACAATGCTTGTTTTTGTCTTTGAAAAAGTGCAGAAAACAGTTGTGACAACAAAGAGTGTGGAGTACATGCCTTTCCTCCTCTCCTTCATCCTTTTCATCAATGGATTAACCTGGACTGTCTATGCAGTGCTAACTAGAGACTGGTTTATTGGAGTGAGTTCCCATCCACAAATCTTCCCCTAACTAGAATCATACTATTGATTTAATTATGCCATGTCAGTGATCATGGTCTTGCAAAATAATTGGTACAAGAAATATTGGGAAGATGACCATTTCCCTTAATTCCTATTTGTGACCCTAACAAATGGACATTTTTTATTTTTTAGATACCAAATGGCAGTGGATTTGTTCTTGGAACAGCTCAACTGGTGCTCTATGCAATGTATTGGAAACCAAAGCAACCAAAGAGAACATCTGATAATGTAGAAGATGATTGGCAACATGAGCACCTCATAGCAGATTCCGGTCCATCTCTAAAAAATAATGAGAGCAGAGCAGATGCCTGATTTCATGAAAACTTTGCTTCTAAGGCAAGTAACAAGATGAAGAAGACCCAGAATGCAGGATTTTCAGACTTTCCCCAGTCAAAAAGATATAAGCAGATCAAATGCTCTGGCTGGCTAGGTTGGGAAAACTCTTGCTTATGGGCCTCTTTCTTTTGGGTTGGGAAACTCCATTTTCGGGCCTTTGTTGTTTTCCTAATGATGATTCACATCAAATATACTTCCACCTTCTTGTAATTTTTTATTTGATGAGGCAGATTGCAAAGACATATGGCAAGCCTTGGCAGACATATATACCTCTCTTGGTGAACCACATCTAGGAATAACCTCAGCCAAAAAAAAATAAAGAAACAAGGAACCAATGATAGGAAGGAAAACAAAAAACCATGATCATATGCCTTAGTTGCAGAAAACTTATTTTTGCTTTATCCAAGAAAACATGCATGACATATCATCTTGAAAACTTATCAAAGATTTCTTTGATAATTGGGTTTGAATGTTGGAAAATATATCAGATTCCCAACCATTTTTTAAACAGGATTTTTTTAGCCTTGTTCATCAAATTTCTATAGTTTGAACTGCTTGCATATCTTACAATTGACTCCCAACCTAGCCTATATACAGCTGTAGATAAAGATCAGATCATACCCATGTGCCCTGCACGATTGGAATCTGATCATTACTTAACTGGTTCTTTTATGATTTTTTAAGAAAATGCACAATACTTGAGCTAATGCAATCTTTAAGTTTAAAATCTTTGTAAGCCTTAAACTGCTAAGATCCTGAAGAAATGGATCTAAGAAAAAGTCAAAACATTGCAAACTGGTGAAGGTCATCCATTTATACATATAGCATGTGTTTTTGGTTACAATTTTGCTTTTCTTTTACTAAATCAGAAATTATGTTAACATATCACGCGCATTACAAAAATTGAACTAACAAAAAACTAATCTTATTGCGAAGAATAGTAACAAATAAATAAAGTAATACTGATACAAAGATCAACATACACCATAGAAGGCATCTAAGAACCTATACTTAAGACCTCACCTACACTACCAAGATCAAAAACTACACATCAGGTGTTTTGATTAGATGGTAGATTAAGATTAATGGTCAACTTGGTATATATGAGACTGAATTTAGGTCTGTAATTAATCCAAATCCATCAATTTGCTGGAGCTAAACTAGTAAGAAAGGTCTTTCATTGCATCTTTAATTTGCATTTTTGCAGTGAATCAAAGCTTTTGAAATCAAGACAACAAGTTAATAATAAAATATCAGCCACATGATTCATGTCTTGCATTAAATAATTATAGGCTATCATTAGATATTATAAAGCAATCCATTTCTAAATAATATTAGGATAAATTAATTTACTTTGAGTTTAATTAAATTGCATGGAATTTAACCAAGAAAATGACATTATTATTGGCAGCACTACCTATCCTCATCTGCTGGTCCAAGCCCACCTATGGTCAGAAGCAAGACATGGTAGTTAAATTACAATCATTAATGGAAAATAATCATTTAATTATAAGAAAAGGGTGCAGTATACACCATTTGCATCAATTAATTAAGAGCAAGTTGCATGTCAGAGAAAACAGTTTTATTCCTTGCCTATCTCCTTTAGCAACTGTTTACAATGCATGAGTCAAAAAAAATTAAAAAACAATTTCACCAAGAAATCAACTTAGCTAGGACATGGGGAGTCAATAATTCCAGAATATAGTGCATTTAATTTCTTAATTTTTTTTTCACATTAACCACCATTGAAGTAAGTTTCTATTTTCAATGAATCATATTAAAACAAAACTACCCTCTTTTTTAATTATCATCATCAATTATTAAGTACCATGTTCTTGATATATTTTCTAGACCTATGACTTTCTAAATGTAAACGAAATCAATGACTTTGAAAGTTGATCAATAAACAGTTTTGTTTATTGCCATTGGAATAGCTTCTTGACCCTCTCTCTTCTATATATATACTTTTTCATACCAAAAGCCTTACCAGAAAAAATAAGTCTACCCTTCAACCATGACAAGACTAAGTTTCATTGTTGGAGTAGTAGGTAAGGGACTTTAGATTGATCTGTGACATGGGTATAGTTTTCAGGGTTATTGCTGCAGATTTCTACTTTTGTTTTTAATTTGCTTGTGTTTTGTTGATTCAGGCAACATCATCTCAGTGTTACTCTTTCTTTCTCCAGTGTAAGTATATTCTTTCTGATCAACCTCATAGCATCCTGACAAGCAAAGAAAAGAGATAGATCAGAGATGTTGATGAAGCTGCTATCTGTAGCAGACTCAGAAAAGGCTTTTTCACTAGGAGTTGATTCCATAATGTTCATAAAATCCATTGATGCTAATGTTTGCTGAATTGTCATTGAATTTTTGCAGGGGCACATTCCGGAGAATACTTAGGAATCGATCGACTGAAGAATTCGAGAGCCTTCCCTACATTTGCACCCTCTTGAATTCAGCTTTATGGACTTACTATGGTGTTACAAAGCCTGGAAGTTTTCTGGTAGCCACAGTGAACGGATTTGGAGTTGTGGTTGAGATGATTTATGTGACTTTGTTCCTCATTTTTGCACCTCCAACAATGAGGGTATGACTTAACCTCTCTTGAAACAATGAATTCAAGGTCTGTTTTAGAGTCAAATCCTGAAACAACAAATACAAGTAAATAGCTTATTCACTTTGCCATTGCTGCTTGTGTTTACAGGTCAAGACTGGGATGCTTTTTGCACTTCTTGATGTGGGATTTCCAGCAGCAACAGTTTTGGCCACTCAATTGATTCTGAAAGGAGATTTAAGGATTGATGTGATAGGATTTTTGTGTGCAGGCCTCAATATCGTCATGTATGGCTCACCTTTAGCAGCAATGGTAAGAGCTTTGTCCTCTCAATCAACAAAACATAGCACTCTAAGCTTATGGTTTAATTTTCCTTCTTTGATTTCTTTATTGCTATACATATAAACCTAATGTTCATTTCTAGCTGTTGCTAATTAATGGTTCCATTAATTCTCATGTGGGAAATTACATGATGGAAGGTTCTTAGCTTAAGCAATGGATTAGCTGGGAAACATTTGACTATATATATATATAATTTATGCTTAATGGTTCCATTATTTCTCATGTGGGAAACCCTTAAATGATGGAAGGTTCTTAGCTTAAGAAATGGATTAGCTGAATATATATATATATATAATATATGCTAACTTGAAATGTACAGAAAACAGTGGTGACAACCAAAAGCGTGGAGTATATGCCTTTCCTTCTCTCTTTCTTCGTTTTCTTAAACGGTGTTGTTTGGACTTTCTATGCTGTGCTGGTCGAAGATTACTTTCTCGGAGTAAGTCCTCAATTAAATCACCAACATCATCATCATCATCATCATCATCATCATCGTTATCATGTTCTACATTATTGTCTAATAACATATATCGATATGGATAATATTATACGACAATCAATCTCGTCTTATCATAATTATGAATATTATCGTATTTTATATTTATTATTTAATAATAAATATAATTATAGATAATACTATACGATAATCAATCTCATATCATATATATGAAGTTTTGAAAACATAATTTTTTTCGTAATTTAAAATTATAATATGCAATCTAAAAATATATTAACCAAAATTAGGTTGGTGAAACATCTGTTTTCAAATCAAAATGATTGCCCTCACAAAATCATGAAATAATATAGGATATATCATGTTTGTCTTGTTTTAGTCTATAAGAAAAAACAAGTTGAGCTACAGCATGCAAGAAACCTGAATGATAATTGATGACATTTATAATTATATTTACTAAAATTTCATAATAGAATAGAGACAGAGTCAGAATTTTTCTATTTATCAAAAGTAACAAAAAAACCCAAAAAATAAAATATTACAGAATAATTCAAAAAAATCATTTATACAATAAATCCTTATGCATCATCCAGCTAATTATATATTTTCTTGAAAAGTAAAGAAAATTTATTAGAATTTTGTAAGAGATAGAGTTATTAAGTGCTTCTATTGATGCTTTTTTTTAAACAAAAATTCCTCCATCAATCAAAAGTAACACAAAAACCCGAAAAACTAAAACAAAAAATTCTTGAACATCAACATCCAACAACCCTTATAGATTTGCATGGTGACATGAAACTTTTGTTATAGATTTGCATGTTTCACCATGCAAAATACACATTAAACTCACATCATTTGCACTTGTAGAAGAAACAAATATTGGTGTCGAAATCAAGAATGTCTGGTTTTTCTTTTGTACGTAGGTACCGAATGGGATTGGATTTCTCCTTGGAACAGCTCAGCTACTGTTGTACGCAATCTACAGCAGGAGGCAAAGACCATCCAAAGCTTCATCACATGATTTGGAAGATGAATGGCAGCGGGAACGCCTTATATCCTCTTCAAGCACCAATTTGGAAGAAAAGAATGAAGTGTAGAGAACTATAATCTGATAGAGAAAGAAAGATTGTATGATTAATATGAGCTTAATGTCAGTATAAAGTTAAAAGTCCGTTTGGTATATCGGGACAGTGCAACGAAGGGCTTCCCACCGCGCACTAAAGTCTTGGTTGCTCTTTTTTTTCGGTCGGAGAAATCAAGGTTTCAATGGGGTGAGAAGTTAACCCCACACCGTATATTATTCAGATAAAAAATCGATGAAATTATTTTTTTCTGTATTTTTATTATTATTCTAAAAATATTGTCAATAATTGTATTAGAAAAAATATTGATTATATGTAAAAATATTATTAATTTGAGTTGAGATTATATGATTAATATGAGTTGAATGTCGTTTAAATTTAATATCCCTTTGGTATATCGGGACGGCGTAACGAAGGGCTTCCCACTGCACCGAAGTGTTCGTTACCCGTTCGTTCTCATAAGAGTAATCTGGGTTGCAGTTCGGTGAGAAGCCCTCACACCACGAGTATTATTTAGATAAAAATTCAATGAAATCTTTATTCTTTTTATATGTTTTTATTATTTTTGTTGAAATATTGTCAATAATAATATTAGCAAAAAATTGATTATAGTGCAAAAATACGCACACTTTCCTAATATACCGAACGGAGTATTATTAAAAAAAATCAAAGAGATGATCATTCTCCTTTATTCTTGGAATTTGTCAACAATATTATCAACGAAAATTTCGATTATAGTGCATAAATAGTGATGGGGAAGCTCAAATAAATATGGGCAGGCCCAGCAGGATTTTCTCGCAATGTCTTGCATGAAAGCAAGGCCTGTTGGGTTGAACTTTTGCCAAAATTTTCAAGCCCATAAAATTCCACTTTACAGTGCTTTACTAGATTACAGAGATCTTGGCGCTGAAGGAAACACCTGAACAATTTCCTCGTTGTCCGCGTGTCTTCAACTACCCTTCCTTGTTCCAGAAAAAACACCGCTTCGATTGGAACATATCTATCCAGTCACAGGGAAGAGCAGCAGGCAGGAAACAAGAAAGAGAAAGGGAAGCAGAGAGATGGGTTCTTTCTTAATCCGAAGATTTGTATTTACACCACAGTTTCTCTTCTTTTCTCTCCTCATTTCACTATCTTTTGCCTCAGAAACAATCTCCCTTGGAAACAAGATGCCAACAGCCTATGAGGTTCTCGAAGACTTCAACTTTCCCATTGGTCTTCTTCCAAAAGGTGTGGTTGGCTATGAGCTTGACTCTTCATCGGGGAAATTCTCTGCTTTCTTGAATGGTAGTTGTAGCTTCTCTCTGGAAGGGTCTTACCAGTTGAAATACAAGAATACCATTAAAGGGTACATATCAAAGGGCAAACTTTCAAGCTTGGAAGGTGTTAGTGTCAAGCTTTGGTTCATGTGGGTTAATATTGTTGAGGTCTCAAGGAGAGGAGATGATCTTGAATTTTCTGTAGGGATTGCTGGTGCTAATTTTCCTATTGATAATTTTGAAGAGTGCCCTCGATGTGGGTGTGGATTGAATTGCAATGATCAGCAAGTAAGAAAGATGAGGAAAAACCCTTTTGTTTCTTCTTATTAAGAGAAGTTTGAATGAGAGAAATGTAGTATTCAATCCATGAATTTCATGGGTTCTTGTTGAATTTGATGCGGATCTATGGAATGGGTTGTGATTCATTTTGGTATATTGATAATTTGCTTATTAGAATTATTTTTAGGATGCATTGTCTGTTTTTGATGGTTGCTTATTGCTTGAAAGTCGAAACTGTTAAGTCTTTTGATCAGTGTGGGATGGATAGCTATCTCATAGAATCTTGTAAGGTTGTCTCAAAATGTTTGTGCTTGAAGTTTGTTTAATTTATCTAACATTTGGGGATTAAATTGTAATCAAATTTGGTATGTATCAGCTGGTGGAAGTCTTTTTCCCTCCCAGAAATGTTATTTAGAAGAAAAGGATAGGAAGGGAAAAGATTACTAGAATTTAACTCTTTGAAAGAAAATATTCTCTAGAATTGACCACAGTGCACTGATCTAAATTGTCCAAATTGTGAGATCAGCACTCAGCAGTGAACCTGTATGGCTCTAGGATGGGAACCACATGTAGATGATTCAACCTTTTTCCTTTTTCTTCTTTTTTTTTTTTTTAATTTTTGGGATTGTGTGTGGGATGCATGTAAAGTGCCATTTGCTTCCAATAGAGCTGTTGGACTAAACCAATTTAGATTGATGGCTGGTAACGGGCAAGCTTGATATCCAGTGAAAATACTTACCATGATTTCAAAATGGAATAATGGAGGCATTGGGCCAGAATCTGAATTATCTGTTTATAGTGTTAGTGAGATAGTGCATGTCTTTTGCATTAGTTGAGAGCTTAAGATAGCCACAATTTCTGCATCCTCTTCATCTTAAGCCTTCCTCCCTTGGTTTGCTATCAGCATTACGGTGAATACAATGAAAAAGAAAGCAGAAAATGCTGTGTCTTCATCAGTTGTGACCTTGAGGAGTCCAGAAGATGGTCTGCTGCACATGTGTGTGTGCATTTGTTTGTTGATTCTCTGCAGAGTTCAGATAATGTGGTTTTTTCCTGATTAGTTATCTATTTTGTTCTACCTTCTCCTTGGAATATGATAACTATTGGAAAGAGATTAACATGGGATATAACTTTCTGTAGGAATGAGAATGATAAAATTCAATTGGCCTTGATTATGTGATGTAATTAGTGTTAATTACATATGGAGAAATATCATTGTGCTGTTGCAAATTTTGCCTTGTTGATTGTAGAGGGGTTTGGTGACTGTGGTGAATGTCTACTAATGATGTAGCAATCCATTTGGATTAACATCATGAAATGGAGTTTGGAAATAAAAATTCGGGATTAGCTCTAGATTAGCTTATATCTACATTAATTCTGGAGGCTTTTTTGTTTGTTTCTCGTCAATTCAGGGTTGAAAGGACCCTTTTGGAAATCTAATTACGTGATTGGTGATTGATTTGGGGATGAGCTACAAAGGATATCATCGTCTTGGTCAGCTTGACAAACCTTTTTTCTTCTTTGCCTTTTGTTGACTTGGTTATAAAGCAGGCTCATGCAATTCCAGATCCACCTTTCCCGTGGAATTACTTCATGCCCTGTTGTATAGGGAAAGCAACTCGATTTCTAGGCCTTTCTAGCAAGGCAACTTGTATGACATGTGGCCACATTAGTCTTGCTCACAATGTCAAGTCGTTTGCATTACAGCCATACAGTGTTAATGGATTATTTCAGGAATTTCCACTGTTTTAACATTATGTTTACACCTGAGTTCATCTTATTTACATGCATGCTGGTTTCTCGGTACCTTGAGTTTCGCCTGTTTCTCATTCTCGATTACCATTGCTTATACCAATCATCTTTTATCTATTACGATCTACTTATTAAATTAGAATCCTTTGCAGTTGTCTGGTTACATGCATAAATATAACAATTGATGCCACCATGTAGCCATTCCTCTATGGAAATCAGACAGTGACAGCTTTAAAACTTCTGCAAGTAGAAGATGCAGACGTGTAGAATTATACTGCTTCAGCCAGCCTGAATCCCTGCATATCAGAAATCAGGGAGAGTAGATTTAAATGCAGGCCAATAGCTTCATTAAAATCCTTTCAGGGTTGTTCTCCACTAAACCCCCTAGCTTTTGCACCGGATTCAATCACCTCAGCCACCTCAAAGTTTATCTTTTCCCTGCAACTACAAGGTGGTTGAGGACCATTTTTTCCAAGAATGAAAGTGACTTCATTTTGCTTCACTGATGACATGTAAATTGCCTTCCATATAAACCACAATTCCAGTCTTACTACAAAGCGAAGGCCTTCCAGATGGAAATTGACCACAATATCAGTTTCTGCAACCTTTCTGACTATATCCTGGTTGCCCAGAAGGAGTTAACAGAGTGATAAGCAAACTTATCTGCAATCTTTTGCTCTTCTGGCCGAGCATCAAAACCAATGGAGAAGCAGATGGTTAAGCATTTCATCTGCAGAACTACCACATGACTGCCGATTGGCTCTCAAAGAACATATTTTCAATAGCTCTATGACACCTAATCCACTTATGAAGATTATGAAGAATTATTATGACAACAGCATGGTTGGAGCCATTTCCATTTCTGTTGAGATGGCATAATCCCACTGGCTACCAACACCCAAGTGGGTTCCTTAGGTTGGTCAGCTGTAGCAAAAGAATCCCAAAAACCCAAAAAAAAAAAACTAATATGGAAAATGGACCCCCATGAAAAGTATCTCTTCACGTATATAAACTAAATAAACGAACTTGTCAAAGAAACGCGGCTTTATACCAATCAGTGCTTGAATCTTAGACAGCATCCAATTTTTGTTATTTATTTCAAGTATTTGTTTTTATCCATCTGCTAACTTGCGCTGCTCTGCTCTCTATGCCATACCTTTGAAGGTTTCAACTATGGGTCATGTTGAATCTTTTCTTGGCAGTTGGCATAGATGAAAAAGCTTAAGAGAGATAAAAACTAATAATTTTACAAGTATATATATACAAACATACATATATATAGATAAAGATAGAGATAGAAAGAAAAGATTCACAAAGAAAATGACAACCAACATCGCCGTATTACTCTAAATATCTCTCTCTTCTTTATTTTGCAAAGGTTGGTAGTTTCTATTCTTTTTACTCTATTTTATATAAATTTCCACTTTTTATTTATGGGTTCTTTTTGTTGACCCTATTTCTCTCCCTCTCTCTCTTCATGTGAAAAGTTTGGCTTCATTGATTCATTTTTTTCTCATTTCAAACAATACCCTTTTTCTCTCTCTATCTGAACAGTTTTAAGTCTTTTTGATTCATTTCTATTTCTTCCTTTATACCCATTTTTTTCTGGTCTCTTTTTTGTTTTGTCTCTCAATAAAAAAAGAAAAAAAAGTTGAACATAATTCAGTTGGATTATCTGTATTTTGCAAGGAATTTTTGGTGGTGAATTTGAAGGAGAAAATGATGATGATGACGATGGAAGGAATGATGGATAAGGGAGTATTGGATGATATAATAAGAAGGTTGTTGGAAGGTAGAGGAGGCAAGCAGGTGCAGCTTTCTGAAGGAGAGATCCGTCAGCTTTGTGTTAATGCTCGTCAAGTCTTCCTTTCACAGCCTAATCTGCTTCAGATTCGTGCTCCAATCAGAATCTGTGGTCAGCTTTCTTCCTCTCTTTCTTTCTTTTCTGTTGAATTATGAATCTCAAGCTCGTTGTTTTGTGGTTGTGGTTGTTGGTAATTAATGTTTCGATGGTTTTCCTTGGTAAGATTTAGATGGCATCAATGTTTGAAGCCAAATTTGGAACTGTTTTTTGGTATCTCATGTAAATTGTATTATTTGTGGGAAATTGCAGAACAATTCCTATGTGTGGGGAGATAAATTTGAGAATTTGTATTCCTGGTTCATTTAATGAATTGGATATGGCTTGTTATAACCAGGTGATATACATGGACAATACCAAGATCTTCTGAGGCTCTTTGAATATGGTGGCTACCCTCCTTCTGCAAACTACCTGTTCCTGGGGGATTATGTAGATCGAGGCAAGCAAAGTTTGGAGACAATATGTTTGCTTTTGGCCTATAAAATCAGATATCCTGACAGAATTTACCTCTTAAGGGGAAACCATGAAGATGCAAAGATCAACCGGATTTACGGGTTTTATGATGAGTGTAAAAGGAGATTTAACGTTAGGCTTTGGAAAATATTCACAGACTGCTTTAATAGTTTGCCGGTGGCTGCACTTATTGATGACAAGATACTTTGTATGCATGGAGGATTGTCCCCGGAGTTGGAAAATTTGGATCAAATAAAGGAAATTCAAAGGCCAACAGAAGTTCCTGATAATGGTCTTCTCTGCGATCTACTTTGGTCTGATCCTGACCCCAAGGTTGAGGGCTGGGCAGATAGTGATCGAGGAGTTTCATGTACTTTTGGAGCTGATATAGTTACTGAATTTTTGGATAAGAATGACCTTGATCTCATTTGCCGAGGTCATCAGGTAAGCCAGTTTCTTTTGAGCTAAGATGAACAATGATTATGAATGTATGGTTGTAGTTTTGCATATGCAATACAGCTTTTATTACCTTCTTCCCCTTTAGGATACAAACCAGTTTAGTTTAGACCTTGCCTGAAGAATGTCCGAAAACACCCATCTAGTTGGAAGTAAGCATCTCTTGTCTCTGTTTGCATAGAAATGCAATCAACATAAAAGTGCTTAGGAATGGTATTGCCTTAACATATCTTGATTTTCTTTTTCTAATTCTATGGATTTGCAGGCTTGTTGTGTAATTTGAGATTACTTCAAAATAGTTATTGGAAAAGGCTAGATGATAGCATGCATTTTGATGACCATTAACGACCCCCAAACCAGCAATTGAGTGTGGACTAGCCTGTACAGTATCACCAAGAATTATACTAATTGCTTCATCCAATTTGTCTGGATTGAGATTTTCCAAGTTCTAAATTGCAGGTTGTGGAGGATGGCTATGAGTTTTTCGCGAAACGAAGATTGGTAACAATATTTTCAGCTCCAAACTATGGCGGGGAGTTTGACAATGCTGGTGCTCTGTTGAGTGTCGATGAAGCTCTTGTGTGCTCCTTTGAGATATTGAAACCAGCTGATAATAAAGCATCACCAAGCAGTTCCAACAAATTGCCCCTGAAGAAGGTATGTAAAGCCAAGCAATGATATCATATATCTGGTTTTGCAGAAAACATTTCAAATATTTGCCTGGAATGATCTCCTCCTCTGTTGTGTCTTTGTTATCAACAGCCCCCAAAGATTGGGAAGATTTGATCTGCCAGTGAAGAAGGGCTTTCCGAAAATCCGTCATTCTGATCAAAAGCTTTGATCATCTCATACACGGATGGGCGTTTTACAAGAAACCCTCCATGGGATTGATGCTTGCTGGTTATTTGATTGCAAGGAAATTATCAGAAAGTCTGTAAATCAACCAACCATTTTTCTCTTCTGTGCAGTAACCATTTTTTTTTTTTTTTGCATTGGACACATTTTTGTCTCGTTTGTGCTCTGGCTACTCACTATCAGTGTGCTATCTGTGAGTGGGGTTGGATCTGCCTTGATTTGTGTTGAATGTATTTGTACATCAGCCTCCATTTCTGATTAGCATAGGAAGATTGGATGATACATAATTTTCTGTTTCAGAAGTGAGCTTTCTAAATGAATGAATCACTAATTCAAAATGAGCACTGAGCATGTTGTTAGGGTTACAGAATCTTATGTCGAATAAAAGAGATCCTGAATTTATAAATATGAACATTACACACTTTAATAAGTTAGTTTAGAACCAACTCGAATTCAATTCTAATGTCGTGCCAAGCATAACGAAAGCGTTATGGATTCAGATGAAAGAGAACGTTACGAAATCTTACATAAGTTATATAAAGAAAAAGTTTCGAACTTATAAACCTGCACGTTGCACATTTTAATAAATTAATCTTTTACAGATCACTTCCACCGCCAAATGTTACCAATCATTAGCAAATTAAAAAATGGCCCTTAATGAAAGAATATTTCCATTCCGGAGGGGTAATAGAAGGAAGATTTATGGTAATCAGCCTGCACAAAAATCTTCCATGATGGAAATATACATCCCTATCGCCAACGACAACATGAGATCGACGTGCAAGGGTGTAGCTCCACCTAGCAGCCTCCTCCCCTACCAGAAATGTGACCCATGGAAGCAGATGTTTTCTTCTCTCATTTATTTTATCAACAGGACAGGTGGAGAAGCTGAAGAGAGCCAAAGACAGTATCATACATGGCAGGGAACATTTACTGACCACCATCCATGAAAACCTACTGACACGTTGATAGAGACTGAGCTTGAAAGTTGGTTGGCTTTCACTCTTGTCCACAGCTTGAGTCCTCTTATTGTCTTCCCAAGCAGTTCCTTGAATCATACAATCATTAATATTTAAGCATCATAAAGGGCATTCAAAAGAGGATTAACAATATCATCCAAGTCAATAACAAAAGAGGATTCCAAACTCGAAAAAACATTTGAAGTAACTTTTCAGACCAGAAAAGACTACAACGAACTTTTATCTTCGCTACAATTTCACAATGGAAGTGCAGAACTAGGATATTCAAATGCGTAGCAAACAGGAATCTGCTTGTTCTCTGACATCCTCTTTCAAGGAGTAAGCAGAATATAGCTTTCTTCATCTTCTATAAATTTCTTTACTAACTCGTAATTATGTCAGCCATTATCAAAATGATTTTGTTCTTGTACAACTGGAGGATTCACTTAATTTCTCATTCAACCAAAACAAACATCTTGAAATCTTGATCAGTCTAGCCCTTGGTGGAGAAGTCGTGAACGCCATAGATACCAGAGTTGACATCCTGCACAAATTACAAAAAGAAGTATGTTAATAACAAGAACTCAATGGTGGAAAACGAAAACATCAAAGAATTTGAATCCCAAATTCTTACAAATTCCAATAGTTAATTGCAAGAATGAAAGAGATGTTCATCTTCGACTTCCTTTCCTATTTCCCTGAGTAGAAGGGGACGTCTGGTTCATCTTGCCATCTAGTCTCCTTGCAGTCCGTTGAATAGCTGCAAGCTTTTGGCGTTGACTATGGCTCTTTCTTTTGCTGCACAGTCAAAAATTAAGTATTGCTAAAGTTCAAAACAGTAACAAAATATTAATGACAAAACTAAACCAAAGAACTAGACAATGCCTCGTCACATTTCACATTGTATAAACACCTTAACTACACTGGCTTGGTGGAGTCCACTTAGCATTGCAATACTTTTACAAATGTAGTCATCCTTCCATGAGGAGAGGACACAGTCTGAGAAGTAAAAAATGTCTAATCTGACGAGTAATGAACCTGATCTTCTTTTGATGAGGAGAGGATGTACTAAATGAAACTAAATAAAATTTTAGAAACTAAATCACATGTCATGCGGAAAACTTAAGGTTTCACAAGAAGGAAGTTACTGAACCTTATAAACAGTAGGCCTGCCGTAAGAACCATGCCTCCCACTGCCCAAGAAACTCTTTCACTAGATGGCATATCATGCAGCCACTGCTGGAAATCTTCTAAGAGCCCAAAGTTCCCAGTTTTGTGGGGCTTCTCAGATTGTGAAGCTCCCCATGAATCAGCAATTGAATCAAGACTGGCTTTACCACCATAACAAGATGTTTCTTCAACACCACCATGCACTACATCAGACTGTTTAACAGCAAAACCTGCAGCACGACATAGTTCTGTGCCGTTTGATGTCCATTCAGAAGCTCTACCACAAACAAAGTCATTTACTCCACATGGTGCTAGAACCTGACAAAAATTTACTATGCTTGAATTGAATCTATGGAAACACCTCACCTAGAAGATACTAAAACAGCATGACACAAAGCAAAATAAAATAAAGCTCCGTGGCTCAAATGCATTGATTCATTAGCACAACTGAGAAGATCATATACCTCATTAGATGATGGATAGCACCATCGTGATAACCATCTTAGCCACCTATAAGAACAATTTAAAATGAAAGCTGGAAAAAGAAAAGATCATCCAACATAACCTAAGAGCTGATGGCTCTGTAGAGGATCTCTAAAATTGTATCAACATGCAACAATCCCAGCCCCCACCCCCACCCTTCCTCCCACCCAACCCAACCCAACCCATTATATGCATGACCTTCACCTGAAACTTACAATCTAGAAGAAATTAGACACACTTGTGTACCTGTGTCTTCGCATCCATCGAGAAGTAAGCATTAGAGCAAGCCTGCAATACTCTGTCACAGAAGGAGGTACATATAAGTGGGGGTCCAGGCCGAACACCGACACGTGGATCACAGATGGAACATTCCAACAATTCCCACAATTGCAAGCATTCTGGGCTCGCTTCTCCTGTTAAAGCCAGTTTCCTAATAGAAAGCAAAGCAGGATGTGTCTGGGCAGCATCACAGCAAGTCATTTTCCGAAACACCCTACAAAGTGTCAAATCTTTGTGTCCCTTTCCGACCCTTTTTGGAGGTTTCCCTTCAAAGGAGAAGGGTGGAAAACGACCACCTTGAGACACGCACACACCATCAGTATGTCCTGCATAGAAACAAAAATGAATGAACTTAAATGCTACAGATTTGATAGCAAAATTTACAACTAGAATTGTGATTGCTCTATTCAGACATGGGAGACCTTATCTCACTTAGGATCTCAGAAATTGAGAGGACAAAGCAATATCTACATAAATAGTAATCTAACACATGTGCAAAGCGGCTAACTTCGAAGCATAACATCACCAAAATATCTAGCTACCACAAAAAGCAAATATTCTCTCATCCTCAACAAAATCTCACTAATTTAAAGCAAAAATAACAAACAAATGAATCAACAAAGAACTTCTTAACATCATAGTTCAATTGATTGGGGCCAAAGCAATCTCCTTCAACCAAAAAACAGCAATTCAAGTCGTAAACCTTTGCAACATAGATAACCAATGCCTAATCTCCAACTTGAAATAAAACCCACACCAATATCAACAAAAGAGAGAAACCCAAGTCAAAATTTGCAGCTAAAGAGCCCTAAGAAAACAAGAAAAGGAAAAGATTTCGGTTTTCTTTTTACCAGACGAAAAGGGGAGCAGCAGGTTGAAAAGGAGAAGAAATATTAGAAACCCGAGTTCCATATCCTTCATTGCTTTTCCTTCTTCCCGTATTTTTGAGCTCTGAATCATTGAGAAGACCCAGAATCCAAGCGGGGAACCTTGTTAGTACATTGCAGTGCTCCAAGAGTTAAAAACAACAGGAACAGTCGAACAGATCAACAGAGACCTGAAACACCGTCAATCCACACGTGTGCGTCAACCTGTCTCTGAGTCGTCTTGGGTTTTCGGGTATTCGTTTACCCAAGGATGCACATTCGACCCACGGAATCATCGCGGGCTTTGTCCCACATGCAGAACAAATAAGCCCCGTTTAATGCCTCTATAAATGGGTTTAGAACATGTTTGGGCCTTCGAGGATTAAAAATGAAACCTCTTTTTCAAAAAATACTCTAATTTTATTTAAACGGATAGTATGAATATATGTCTATATATTATCTACCTTAATTCTATATAAACAAATCGGATAATATAAAATACACATTTATATATCATCCTTGTCATCCCTAAGCAATATCAACCTCTTTAATTCTTGCTATTACTTACTTTATATATCGTCATCGTCAACTGAAAACTTCTTATTTGAATTTCTATAAAAAATAAATGAAAACAAACATGTAAGAACAAACTGTTATCTTAAGAAATATGAGATCATAAGGGATTTACATTCAACCAAAGAAAATTCTAACAAACGCAAAGATTTTATTTAATTTTTTAAAATCAAGAGAACGTTCATAATTTTCAATCACTATCAAGATCTTATCGGAACTTATAAAATAATTCAATTAGTATCAAAATCTTATTGAAAGGTAATTATTTTAGTATTAAAATCTTATCGAAACTCAATTATAAGATATTTTAATTTGACTTAATAGAGTCGGATAATGTAAATACTCGATTATCGTGCAAAGATTTTGGCTATAAGCCCCAAAATACAAAGAATCACTTGCATCGATCCTGCCCTCCCTGATCACTAAAAACCAAAGTGATACACCAAGGACAGAACACATTTTGTTGGTAACCCCATGACAGCCACCACCAACTTACCATGTTCTACCTTTAGCAAACAGCCACATCCGCACCCGATCCAACATCAAAAGCCCATCATCATCCTGGCTCCACAGAAACAGGAAAAGAGACAATACACACAGCATGGACGATCAATAACAGGGGAAAACAACACTGAAATCTTATTCCAACAAGTTTTTTCCGGAGAAACAAACAAACTGCGGAGGGGAAAACGAGACAAGCTCAATTTATACAAAAGGTAGCAAACTACATTACCATCTCTACATAGTTACAGCCTTTTTCCAGCCCCGTAACCGTTTTGACAAAAGTTTACACATCCAACGAACTGCTCAAAAACAGTACCAAACCTAGCTTGACATAACATTAACCTTAAAGCTGCAAACATGGATAGAAGCATTGCTTTGTCGCCGAATAAGGGGGGGAGATGGCTCATATCTCACACGTCGTAAGGAGGATGAGGGCTCCTTGGTCCAACCTCGCTGGCCTTCTCGTATGCGTCCGATGTGGACTTTCTCCGAAATCGGAACGATTCTCTGCCTCCTAAACAACATCATCCGTGTTAACAACTTATTAAACTTCAAGACAACTAATCATATTTAAACTTATACAAAATTATACTAAACTAAATTCAATACCGGAATGGTAATTAAGATCGCTTATGTAACTTATGTTCAATCCTAACCATTTGTGTAATTTTCAACCTAAAATGCACGAAAACCAAATTCGGACAATTCACTAAATTTAGGCCATATAAATCCAAAACTTTAGCAATTGTACAACAACGACGTTTACTTCAACTAAAATGTGCCAAGTTTGGTGACATATTTGTTACACAAAATAAAATCTTGAGTGATAGCTATGATTTACATCAATATATATATATATATATATAAGATGACATATTCGCTATACAAAATAAAACCTTCCATGATAATTGTGGTTTACATTTTCTTATATATATATGCACGCACGTAGGGATATTCGTGACGATATATCCCATAAACACAAGGACCCCATACCATTAATACAATTAGACCGCCATGAAAGACACCATAAGTTATTGATGAATTTAACAAAGCAAAACAACCTAGATGGACCAAACTAGGGCAGATGTTTGTATTTCTCTAAGCTTAATATATCCATGCATGATTGTACGTCAACGAGGACAAAATTGTCAACTTCCTAACTCTCAGACAAAAACACGCTTGCATTGCATCCAGCTAACATTGCATTATCATTATCCATGGAGGAAACATACAAAAACGTTAAATGACATAAATACCCTCCAAAAGTCCACTTATCAGAAAAAATATACGTTGACGGAACTACCCTTCAATAGTCCACCTATGGAGATGTTTCTAGACACAATAGTCCACCTTTCCGGGAGAGGATATCTTGGGATTTAAGGAAATAAATCAGGGACAAATTCGGCATTAAGAGCAAAAAATAATTAAGGAAGTGGGATATATTATTACCGGAAAAAGGAGATACCGGAGGAGTAGACCCGGCTGGCGAAACCGGAGGCGATCCGTTCTGATAACCCGGCGGTTTTACTATCATAATACTACGTGTCACTCTGGTAGCTTCCTCCGACGTTTCATCACCGTACGATCTCACACTCCCACCATCAGATTCTGATCATTAGATCACCAAACCACAACTTTAAAAAATAATCACGAGAAATTGTAAATAAAATTGTAAACGTCTGATCAAAATAATAAAATTTCATTTCATAACAATTCTCGCTTTATTAGTAGCTGCTCGTCAGTTCGATTTACAACTTTCAATTACTTTTGGTGACTATTTCGATTACTTTTAGTGAGACATTTGTTGTTTATATATGGCTAAAGCGCGCCACGCCGCCACCGACGAAAGATAGCAAGAGGTTGGGGAAGAGAGGGGAGGGGGGCCTAAGGCGTACCCTTGGCGGAGCTAGGCCGGAAAGTAAAAGTGGAGTGCTTTCGGAGCTTGCCGAGGCCGTTATCGGGTCGGGGACCCGCAACGGTGTCGTCCCACAACTGGTCCAGTAGCCCCATATGGTCGGAAGCTAAGCAGGATATCGGCGTATTTTAGCGGATCCGGCGTATCTCAAGATCCTTCTTGTTTAAAGAAACTAGATAGCCAGGATAGAGAACGCCTCGAAAGGAGTGACGTAGATATTTAACGACCAAATGAGGCGGGGAGGGGGTTAAAGGTCGAACAAGTTATCACAAATCTGGACCGTCGACTTGAATCTAAGAAAAAAGTAGTTACGTGGCAAACGGATCGAGGAGCACGTGGTTGAGGATAAGATCAGGTGTGACAGGTGGGACCAAAAAACTCGGAGATCTTAGGAGTCAGGGCCTGTCACGTGACCGGGGCATCTTTTAAGAATGGCCGAAAGAACGAAAATACCCCTGACTTTATCCAGCTGGATCGTAAACGGTCAGGCTTTTTGGAGGAAATTACGAGGGTGACCTAACTAGATTCTCAGCCGCCGTTGTGATATATTGTTATATTTATCACGAGATAGTAGTACAATCTTGAGACAATAATTAATCCGCTCTTGTTATATTAATCATGAATAATTAACACAGTGATTAGTCACACTAAACTGCTTCTATTGGACTGCTTTAAAAGAGAGCAATGGCCCAAATCATTTGATTAAGAAACTTTGATGGGGAAATTATGGTGACTTTTAACTTAATCACATTATTAAAATGGGGTTGCCGAATCGGTTTTCTTTTGATTACTTCCTCTTGTCTTCCTTCCAAAGATTTAAAGTCAAAATCTTTTCCCATCCACCAAAACCTTAACCTTTACTCAACTTTTAACTTTACTTTTACTTATTTTTAAATTAGATCCAACGATTTTAGATATAACCCATTAATACGTTACCAAATTAAATAATTTTAAATTTAAAATTATCATGCTTCGTGTCTTAAATTGATTAGATTTGCTTAATTCGCATATAATACGTTTAACTTATTTAAATAACTGTCATATCATGTCTATTTTTAGAAAATGATTTATTTAACTTGTTTATGATACCTCTTTAAATAGGTAAATAGTGTTAATTATGTTTAGATGAGTTAATTGCATAGTAATCGTATCATGTCGTACATTTTTAACTCAACTTGTTTAATAATTACTAATCATATTGTATCGTGTAACATGTTTAATAAACGTATTCACATATCTATTTAAAAATTTAACCTATTCAATTAATTATATTATACTCGTGTTTATTTATGTAATTGTTAATATTTATTTAACCTTTTATGATACCTATTTAAGTAGGTAAATTGTCTTAGTCGAATGAGTTTGTTGAATTACAATTGAGTTATGTTATATAAAATTTAATTCAACTTATTTAATAAATTGTTAATCGTGTTATGTCGTATAACAAACTTATTTGCATGCCTATTTAGAATCTTGATCCCTTGAAGGTGTCGTATCTATGTTTACTCATATAACTATTAATATCATACTTAAATAAAATACGATTAAAACACGACAATACAAATTATCAAGTTTGCTTTAAATTCAAGTGGTTTAGATTAAGGTAAGATTTAGTGTTAAAAGACTTTTTTCTTTGTTTATTGAAATTAATTAAAATCTTCAAGCATCTATTTATCTACATGAATTAAAATAGTATATCAACAAATGATTAAGATTTGAACAATTACTAAACAGGTATGGATATTTTTATTTTTTTATTTTGGTTCAATGAATAGAACCAATAAGGTAACCCAACAAGACAAAGCCTAACTATATGTCTACTTCACAATCTAAAGTTCTAAACTTTTTTCCACTTTGCTTGTGATTATTACAATTACATTATCTTTATCGCAATAAAAGAATAAAGAGAACAAAAAGGTAAGGACTTGACCAAGTCTTATTCATGTTGTGGCCGAGGAAACAATTGGACTAGGAGCTTTGGATATTCAGAAGAACTGGGCCTCCAATTATAACTGGTTTTTGCATAAGAAATCAGTTCACCAATGGGAATTAAGAATGGTAGTAAGACAAGAACATAAAAACATTACAACTAAAAAAGAACAGCATTCATAGAACAGAACCAACAATGCATTTCATCCTTGGGTCTAGCCAAGTTATCATTCAAGAACATATATGAATCACCAAAGAAGCATGGGATGAGCAAGCTAAATGCATTTTTTGATTTTTTTTTTAATCTAATTTAAAGCAATTTGACACCTGCTTCCTTGAGAGAATCGATGACAGCCTTCACCTTACCATGATACTTCTGTTCTCGCTTCAAGAAAACAGAAACAGCGGGTATCTCTTTGAGCAGTAACCGTTCCCCAAGTAGCTTCCCAATCTTGGCAGCAGCTGCCACATCCCGAGTAGATTCCATGCTTGCCCTGAGGGCCTTCTCCTGTGAGCTTGCCGAAGAAGCTACGGTTGCAGTTGGAGAATGGATTACTTGGGCACTTACATACTTGTTTGTGAAATGCATCTTCAGGACATACGGCTTTAGAAATTTCGTAATTCTTGGCGGCCTAACAGGTGGAGGGATAACCATCTCTGTTCACAAAGAAAAGATTAGATCAACTCAAGCAACACCGTCATGATCATTTAAGAAGAAAATGCCACGGAAAATGTGATTATAGATTATCAAAATACTAAAGAAAAATATCTCAAATTACAGAGAAAAGAAAAGCTCAGTAGTCATATGTATGAAATCTGATTTTAGAAAGAGTAACATTATACCAAAAATTTTACTAAATTGAAAAGCAAATCCTTTGAGTTTCGAGAAATGAATTGCAAAACCCTCAGCATCCTCAGCAGGGACTTCTGACAAAGTTTTCTTAAAGTAATACGACTTTTTCTTAGATTGGAGAACGATTCTCAAATTTCTATGCCAATCCAAGAAGTTTGGCTCAGTGATCTCAGCAAGGACATCTGGCAAAGCTTTCTTAAAGTCATACAACTTTCCTTGGATTTGAGAACAATTCTCAAATTTCAATGTTAATCCAAGAATTTTGGGCCAGTGAACTCAGCAAGGACTTCTGGCAAAGCTTTCTCAAAGTCATACAACTTTTCCTTGGATTCAAGAACGATTTTCAAAGTTCAATGTTAATCCAAGAAGTTTGGCTCAGTGAACTGAGCAGGGACGTCTGGCAAAGCTTTCTTAAAGGCACACGACTTTGTCTTTGCTTCCAGAACGATTCTCAAATTTCTATTCCAATCCAAGAAGTTTGGCCTAGTGAACTTCTTAGCATCAAATATGCTACAGAGTGATACGTCCTTGCCCATGTTTCCAGCAATCAAAAAATATATATAAAGATTATTTAAACGATTTAGTGACTTAGTACAAATAAGAAACAAACTTCTGAAGAACATAGTATTACATTAGAACTTCATAGTCATTCATATTCAATTTAACACCTTATTGATAGAATTGACTCCAACTATTCCTACACCCAGCAAAACCAAATCAGGCCTGTTTCAAGCAAAAGATTAAGAACCCAATTACCTTAAACAAACATTAAGACTTGGAGGAAAAGATTTGTACAACAAAGGGCTTACAAAGATTCCTTATACTTATTCTACAACTTAATTGGTTTCTCTCACAAGCATTTCATCGAACATGTTCTCTATCAAGTTCAATGCCTTGTTTTTTATGAAATATAACGATAATCGGAACATAACCCAGAAACTCAACCAAAATTACGTATACCCAAAAACATTGTTTCGGTGTTTATATAAAGCTGACCTGGATTTGGCGGTGGTGCAGTCTCTGGGGTTCGGTTCGGGAGCTGAGGAACAATGGTTGTTGGTCTCCCTTTTCTCGTCAAAACGCAAGCCGTTTTGAACTCATCGTGGGCAAAAGTGAGTCCTACTGACAGACACATGTGGGCTTCGTGAGGCCCACAGCATACTTTAACAAAGGATAAGTCCGAATATTTATAGTTTTTAATTTTTAAAAATAAAAATAAAAATAAAAATTTTAATATTTTTTAATTTAAATAAAATTAAATTTGACTTTTTGACAAGAAATCATGTACAAACTAAAAAACTAAATACTTGAGTGTAAATTAAAATTTTAATATATTTTATTAAAATATATATGTATTATATACTCATTCATTAATATTTATCAATTTAACTGTCTAAGTTTGGTCTAACCTTATATTAGATTGGTTTAATTATATATACATATATATTGGGACTCTATCCCCTTTGCGCACCCTTCCTTTTGCTTCAGGATGGCTAAGTAGCACAGCAATTAAGCTTTCTGAAATGTGTGGTTGATGAAGACTGAAGAGGAAGTATATCCCCAAGGAAAACCTTATGCAATGGCAGCCTTGAAGTTAATGTCCAGATCCCAAAGTGAGAACCTGAATGGTATTAATCAAGGAAAACCGATGGGGATATTTTTCTGCAGGCAAGACCTGTATGGTTTCTATCTGATGCTGCAAACTATGTAAGAAAGAATAAATACAAGCAACTTTTCCTTTGTACCAAGCAACTTGCATGAGCATTCATGCGAAGGGAAAACACAGGAACTAATTAAACGTTTGTCTCCCCCTCTTCTCTCATTTTCTAAAGGTCCTTTTCACTTCCTTCAGCAGCATCAGATCAAGTTTCGAGTGAAGAGAAAAGAAATATGATGGAACCATGTTTTATAAACTTTTTAATTTCAGAACTTCTGTCTCTGTATCTTCCATGGTTGTCCTTCCAGGTGGACCAAAGCCAGACTTCAAGCATATATATATAGACTCTCTTTAGCAAGTGACAAAATCATTGTCTAAATAGTGGGGTTTTCACCAAGCCTAGAAATTTGTGCATTGCGTGTGCAAATACCCTCCAAATTCATCATATTCCTCCTCTCTCTCTCTCTCTCTCACTGTGTCAATCGTTTACACCATTGCTTGCATTTTAAGGTTCTGATCAATCTGCATTTACTGTCTCCCCCCTTATCTGGATTCAATTTCCAACACCAAAATGCCCTATCAAATTAAGCTTCCTCCCCTTAATTAAACCCCATTTTGTTTTTCTGGAGAATAAGTTAAGAAAGAAAAAAGAACCTTGGGGGGTGGTCAATTAAGCAGGAAACCCCCAGTTTTTAAGGCAAAGTGGAAGGCACTGCCACTTTGCTTACAAAACCAATCTCTTTTTTGACTGCCATTTATATAAACTCTTACGCCATCTTTGCTTCCTTTCTGTGACAAATGGGACAGTTTCCAAGTGTGTGTTTCTTTTGCTTCAGCTTCAACATGCTCCGTACACTCACCCAGGTAATAGAGATAAAGGGTGAGAGAGAGAGAGAGAGAGAGAGAGCAACAAGTCAACAATGGAAAGTACAATTTGTATGCATCACGTTGCATTGGTCAAACACAGGGAGTCATTTCTTCTGCAAATGAGCATTTGCCTTTTGTTTTTCTCTGTGAAGAATTCATCTCTTTTCTTCCTTCTTGTTACTGTACAAACTTGGATCAAATACTGTAAACCCAAAATAGAAGAAAAAAAAGAAGAAAAATTTACTACTCCTACCCTCTTTCATTGGTGTATACATATTAAAGAAAAATTTACTACTCCTACCCTCTTTCATTGGTGTATACATATTAATGATGAACGGTTAAAAAGGAACCAAGTTTTCTAGCACCTTTGGTGTCCCATTTCTCACCATTTTTCTCCTGTCTGAGACAGAACCTCGTCTGCTTGCCTGTAGCAGTTTGGTCACACTAAAGCTAATCAACATTTCTGGTCCTCAGGCTACTGTCAGGATGCAAGAAAGTGTGCTCCTCATCACATAAACAGCCCATGCATATATAATTGCAACAGTTTGGCATGTGACAGAGCTGGTCTTCCATGCAAATTCATGTGAAAGATGCTTATTGCCATAGTGCAAACTGGAGAGTAAACCTAACAAGAACTATAACATCTAACATATATATACATATACACACACTTACATACTATATCATAAATTGAAAGTGATGAATCATCTTGGCCAGTGTTTTCATGAAACTTTGATTTCTAGAGATAGGCTAACAAATGCCAAAACAACAAGAATTCACTATGGGAAGTGAAATACAGCAAAACTGGAACTCAGAATTTACCTTCTGATATCAGGTGAGGTGCACTGCAGCCACATATGAGAGAGATGAGAGAAAAAGGGTGAGGAACTCATGGTGGAGAAGGGGAGCACGTGCACAGTTCACTGGGGGAGTATGTTAAACTCGAGATAGCTAAACTAGGACTTGCACGTGCCCTGCTTCTCCAACAAGAGCTACTCACCCACTTGACAATAACCATAGAAGAAAAATTTGCCTGAGATGAGTTGGGACAGCAAGGAACTCTCGTGCATTTATATACTACAAGTTTTTGAGAGCGAGGGAGAGAGAGAAAAAGGTGAAAAAGATTTATTGAGATTGAGTCTAGAAGTGGACATTCTTTAAAGACAACCTCTCCAATTTAAGTTTTCAGGCATCTATGCACCCCCACCACCATTCTTAATGAATTTCAAATGCAAAAACAACCCCTTTCAATTAATTAACATTGCAGCATCACTCTCCCTGGTCAGAAACTTGACCAGCACTCGCCCTATCAATGAGAATCAAAGCTGTGGGTTCCCAACCTCCTCCTTGCACGTGGCTGCAACTGCAACGTGATGAAAGTGGGATTTTTTTTTCCTTTGGAAAAATGGTCCAGAATTGATGGTATCACCCTTAACAGATATGACCTTGAATTTGACACAGCCTCCAGTAAATCTTATTCTCACCGGTTTTGATTAGTGGGTTTGAGATATTACGCCCCATTACGTAATGAATTGGGTCAGTCTTGTGGGGGATGCTTCCTGCCGCCAAAATAGAGCAAACCCAATTCTTTTTTTCATCCAAATTTTGCTCGTCATGTCATCACAAATCTGTATTGAAACTCTAAAATTCTTGTTTCCCTCAGCAGTGCCTTAACTTGTTAGCCTTAAACTCGAGCTCAAATCTTTAATTAAAAGACAAAATCAAGTCGTTGTCTTTATCTAACTCCTGTCAACTCGAGTCTAATTCCTGCTTTTTGGCATTGCTGGGGAGACAATGGGAGAGAGACTGGTCCTTTGTTTTTCTTTACTGCCATCCTGTTTGGCATTAAATCATTTCAGATACTTGACGTGTTTCAAAGTAAAGTAACCCTTTTTTCCAACTATTATTAGGGCTGTAATTATATTTTTTGTCATCGATTTGAACTTTGGGTAGTGAAATTTCTCCCAAAGCTGGTTTTTTGCCTTGTCGCTCAAGTAAAAATATGTGGGTGCATCTGATGCAGGGGCTAATCTTAGATTCTCAAAACTTTTTTCAAATATATCGAATGCTGGGGAACTTGACATTTGACCAAAAGGATTGATGGCTATGAATGAAAGATTGAATGGTTGTAAAAAAAGGGGATAGAGACCTTGGCTTTTGGCATGGCAAAGACTGGATGGTGGTGAGCATGATGCAGCAAGCAGGCACAGGGCAGAGAGACCAGTGAAAGAAATTGCACGTTGGGGTTGCGTGTTGGACCTGAGTTTTTGATTAAATGGTAGACAGAGAAAAAAGGGTATTTTGTTTTCATTTTTTTTCTCTCCTCAAAGAAGTGAGTGTTGGGTTTTGGAGACAACAGGGAGACTCCCTAGGTAGATATGATTCCCTATCTTTGGTAGGAATTCACTTCCTTGCTTCACCCCCATGGTTTAGATCCCCCTATTGTCTTATAAATGTTCTACCAAGAGAAAAATAAACCAACAGAAAAACATATTAATGCTGCAATGACAACCATGTTCATTGAATATCCCTATAGAAGTTTTCCCTGGGTAAAGTTTTAAGCTTATGACATGAGTGAACTAGAGGAAAATCAAATCCTGACCAGGAACAAATTATGTAATTCACTCACAAATTTGGGATCAGACACTCCTAGAGTCTGCATTAATTGGTTGGGAAGAAAGGAAGAAAGGAAGAAAGGGGCTTGGAAAGCAGAACTAAGTCGAGAATATTCAAGCCTTTTGCATCAAAATAAACTCCATTCCAACTTTAGCCTTTCATCAGGATTGGCAAAAAACCAGTACTCCAACTTAGTTTGATCCCTTTTCTCATGGTGTTGCCCAGACCCTGATTGTAGAGTCTAGTCTCTAGATGATGAAAATCTGTAAAGCTTCCGAAAACACGCGAAGGACTGAAACTTAGAGGAGTGGCGAGCATCACCATGGAATCAGCTAAAAAACAAAGCTGAGAGAATTAGCAAATGGTCATAAGTGGAATGCCTCCAATCCTCCTTACTGATACCATTCTAAGCTTAACTACAAAATCACAATATAAAATGGGTTCAATTGGATATACCACATTCCATGATGCAATCTTTAATATCCCAATCCTTAAAAAGTGGCATTGCAAAATGTTATATTCAAAAATAAGTTTGTAAGCCCAATTGTTCAACATATTTAGCCTCAAAATAATCAAAATGAAAAAAAAATGACCAAGCAACTAGTGTTACAACGGGTCGATCCCAACTATCAGTCTTCTTCCTCTCCCTCGTTCTCAGCAATGTTGAAGTACCTTAGTTCATAAACAGCTTGATCTTTGCTGGATGCAATCACTCAGAGCCAATCCCGTACATTATGTTTCTTTAAGTATTTTTTGGTCAAGTACTTCAGATATCTGAACAAAAGTGCAGAAAGAAACCGAGGGAATGAACATATAGCAAATAAGTATACATGAGATCATATGTTCAAGCACAATGGCAAGTGTCTAAATGGTAGTGACAACTATGAACAATACAACATAGAAAACTGCCATTTCAAGACTCTACAAGCAAATGATGCTAATCAGGGAACTAATGGATGATGCTGAAATGCAACATTCAAAATTATATCAAAGCCTAACTCTGACTAAAAGATTCAGCTAATTCCCTACACCTAAAACTAAAATATATTTCATCTGAAAAGTGGAAAGGTGGTTTGCTAACTCTGCAGTATTTTAGCCACATAAACGGAATTTTGGCTTCATCAGAGAATTGAAGTTTCTTTATGTGAGTAAAGAATACTAATGGAGGGTACACTTGAACCCTAAACCAATCAGATGAGAAACCACGACTACACATGCGACACTAATGTTTATTACTCGGAGCAAACAATGCTATCAGAAGGGAAGCAAAACAAAACCAATCTCAATTTGAACAAATATAAGTACAATAGGTTAGTCAAATATCTTCCATAATAGTTTCAAGTGCCCATTGTTTTAAGCATAAAATAACAGCAAAGGACTCTCATTCCTTAAACAGTTTCACATATGAGTTAGAAACATATAATCTCATCTTAATGCAAAATAAAACAACCCTTTATTTTTTTACCTCTTGGAGAAGGCGCCATCAGCAGTGACAATGATTTTGCTCTTCTCGCGGGTGAGAGCTACAGTTTCACCGAGCGCAGCAGCCTTGCCTCCAACCTTGATCCTCTCCTGCAGAAACTTCTCCAGGGAGGCAATTTCCATGATTTTATCCTCCACCGGCTTCGAGCAATCGATAGTGAGCGTAACTCCCTTCTTCTTCCCCTTGGGTCCAGCCGCACTACCTCGACTCATTTTCAATTTATCCTACGGCAATCAGCCAATGAAGTAAAGATTAAAATCAACAAAATTTACAATAAGTCCTGTCACCACAAAAGGTGAGAATAAATTTTCTCACTTTTCCCTCATTTTCTTGATAACCAATCACATCCAATGATAAATGTGTCCTCTTTCCAATCAGCTTGTATGAAAATTTAACTATTTAAGTAGCCTATCATTGAGCTATACTCTGTTTGGTAGCTGAGACAATGCAGGAACTTGAATTACATCAAAATTTGGAAAGCTAGAGGAATTGCTCCGTTGATAAAAATAATTTAAAAAAAAAGTAAAATTCATTGATTAACCAATGGATTTTCCTTTGTATTTTCAATAGGAAAATTTTCTATCCAAATTTCCTTCATTTTCTATCAAGCAAACAGATGCAGCTAACCTCATCTTGCTAAGGAAGGGAAAGAGAGTTACCGGTGAATGAGCGTTGAAAGCTGAAACTGAAGAAAAGGCGGTGACTTGAGAAGAAGAAGAAACGTTCGATTTCCCATTTAGAATTCTTGGTGCGAGTGATGATCTGATGCGGCAGTGGTGCACCGTTTGCTGTGAAAAAGTAATGGTGATCAACGGCCAAGGTATTAAGGCAATTATTGACTTCAAGCAGTTATTTTTTTCGTTCTTTTTTAAAATTTAATGTATATTTGAGGTTCAAACTCAAAATTTGTTCAATATTAGTACTAATATTTAAGGGTTTAAAAGCCAAATTCCCTTGTTAGAATTCTAATGCTTGGAAATGCCCTTGTTCTTGCTTGCTCCAAGTTGAATGCCATTGCCTTGGTTGTTGCTGGGCTTGATAATAAAAGAAAAGGATAATTGACCTATAAATAGGGAACCTTAACCATTGTCTTCTACAGTGGCAAAATGAACCGAAACCCAAAAAATCCGAAGCATTGGGGCACATAGCCACAAAGCAATTCAGGACAAGCTATTAGATCCACAGCCCAAGGCTGCAGAACCCCTCTTAAAGTCATTCAACTATGTTCATTTTTCCCAGAACTAACACATCACAAGTGATACAATCAGAATGAAACCAACCATCCGTTAAGGGCAAACACAAAGTGATCAGTGATGAAAAGAATACTCTCTTTTCTGTAAATTCAGGTACAAGCTTTTATCTCAATCCACTTACAAGCCCCCACAGGTATGTGATATGTAAATAACCAAAAACAGTTGAAAAGAATGTGATGAGAAGGGGCAAAAATAATGCCTCTTTAAACAAAAACTTTTATTAACCCGGAGTAGGTTATAGACCTAAGAAACATTTATCCAAGTCATATCTAATAAACATTTATCCGAGTCATATGGAGAGTCATCTACTCCTTGTGAGAGTAGCTATCAACTGGAATGAACTTTGCATATTGATCAGCTTTGGGTCTGTTTCTGTGATCATAGTATTCAACCACTGCAGCACCAGCTAATGCAGCCAATGTAAGGGCTTGTGCATGCAACCTGAATTGAAGGCAAAAGACAACAAGTTAACAATGAGGCACGGTAAAGCAAATTGTAAACACCAAAAGCTATTACGAGCTCACTGAGACAAAATGCAAGGAAATTTCAAAAAAGACATAGATTATGCAAACATAGAACTTTGCAATGCATACAAATGCAGGCCACTAAAGACAGCTGCCCATAATGCTTAAGTACCATAATAATGTGAAGGAAGAGTAAAGCACAATTTTACAAGGTGTCAAACTTGCACACGTATAGCAAAGGAAGAGTAAAGTACAGTTTTCTGAGGTGTCAAACTTGCACATGTACATAGATTGAGCTATTGCCTTTGTTACCCCTTCATATCCCCTCCCCCCTTTCCACCATATCCTTTATAAGTGCTAAGACTAAGAGGTGAGGACACGACATGTGCAATCAAATTGATAGTATCATGTAAAGGTAGAGCAAAATCACATGACAAAGTGTTGTCACCACAACCTAAAAAATGCCCCTTGAAATATAACCACCACACATCATTCCAATGGTTTAAATTCTTTTATGGTTTAGAAAGACAGTTTTCTGATTCTTCCTACTGTCTGATTAATCAGATGATAGAAATCTTCTGAAAAGGATTCAGACATAACATTTTACATAACTCTAACTCCATTGACTGAAAGAAGACCTCAGAAAGTTCCCAAAACTGCGCTCAATACCAACACCATATTCCCTAACAATCAACAAGCCCCAAACAAAGCATAACTTGCATCACCAAACAGGGGTGGAGAAATTCGCCTCATCTAATCGAAACCAGCAGCAACAACAGAAATGAATCAAACCATTTACGGCCCAAAACCAAAAGTAACAGAAGAATGGCTTGAAGCCCTCTAAAACTATCAAACACGCAAAACAAAAGCTATACTTCAATAGAAAAATTAAAAATTTCATAAAATTTTCCCTTTTTTCAAGCTTTCAGTAACCAAGCAAGGGAGAAATTTCATTACTTTCTAAAACCCTTCTGCAAGAGTCCATCAAAAGATTCATTGCAAGAACATGAAATCATGAAAGAATCAAAGTTTCAATAACCCAAATAAAGCAACAAAAGAAAAAATTAAATAGCAAAAGATAAAAGATTTACCTAGCGTGAATAATCTTAACGCTGGTTTTCATGCTAGGTTGAGACCAATTGTACGCAATGGAACCCGTAATACCGCTAAGCCACAAACACCCTTCATTGATCCAAAAAGAAACAATTAAGATCCATCCTAACAAAAGAAATCCACAATTTTTCCCACCAAAAAAAAAGAAGCAAAAATTGGAAAAGAAAATAATTACCAACAGTTCGAAGCTTGTGATCGACAACCCATTCCCTTATGGATTCAAACTTGCTCTTAGATTCCGCCATATTTGAAAGAAAACAAGCCTCTTGCAGAGAAAGAGAGAGAGAAACAGAGATGAAAAGAGAGAACGGTCTTCTGTTGATTATTTTGCATTGCGGTGAGAAAGTATTTTCCTTTTATACGAAAAAGAGAGAGAAGACAACGCCAATTTGGTGACTGGCGAAAAAACTGTGGGCGGAAACCGGTCGTGCGGTGTTGGAAAATTTTGACTTGTTTTGGCATTTTGGCACATGGGATTTTATGTTAAATAATTACCTAATTTTTTCTTTTAAAATAAAATTTTATTGAATAATTCAAATTAAAATATTCAATAGAAATATATTAAATTTCAATTAATTTAGATAAATTTTTTAAATTTTTTTTTGATATTAATCAGTTAAAAATGACAATTTATTTGATTATTTTGATTAATTTTTTCTATTCAAAAGATATCTTATAAATATAAATACTCTATTTTGTGTCGAGTAATTTTCTATTTTTTTAAAATATTATTGAATAATTAAAATTTACTAATTAATTCAATATTTTGAGAATTAATCGATTCAAAAAAAATAATCTACCGAAATGAATTGAATTTGAATTAATTTAGATCCATTTTTTGGATTTTGATATTAATCATATAAGAGGGATAGTCTATTCGATTATTAAAAATTTATAATCGAACTAATAAAAAATCGACTATTAATCATATATATTTTAAGTATATTATAAATATAAATACTCTTTTTTTTTTCTTTCTCTTGGTACAGCAGCCCCAGGCACCAGTCCACCGCCGAGTCAGCCATCTGGCTCTTTACCACCACCTCTCTCCCATAAAATCTGAATTAGCCTAACGGGCCACCAGGCCCATAGAGGCGGCCTTTTCAGGCTTTCTTCCTAGGAAATTAAGCCTGGCCCAATAAACCCCGCCATGGGTCAGGAACTGGCCCTTTGCGGTAAAAAATTGCAAAAGAGAGGGGTAAAATCGTCAAGAACCTGCATCTGAAAATCCAACGGTTGAGAATCTGTAAGGCAGAAAAATCGAACACGAACACGTGAGCAAGAGACCAAATACGATGAAATTGAAATCCTTGTCTCGTCTCTTTCTCTCTCTCTCTCTCTTTCGTTTCTTTTACAACTCCTTCGCTCTTTCAAAGCCACGAGGCCAATCCCTATCCTTCGAGAGTCATCTAAAAATCTGATCCAATCCCTCTTTGAAACGAAACTTCCAAACCTCTCTATCCCCTCCTCAACTCTCTCTTCAAAGGTAAATCTTTTTTTTCTTAATTTATTTTCAAATTTATGGTTTTTAACTACTGAATTTGAGAAAAAATAATTTTTTTTTATTTGGGGTTTGTTTATTAAGGCATGTGCCGTTTTTTATTATCATAAAAATTTGTTTATTTAATTTTTTTGGGTATTTGTTTAATGATTGAAAGATGCTTGATAAAATAAAAAAATCTTTTTTTATAAGATTAAAAAAAGGGGTTTTTACAATAAATTTAGCTGAAAATATATATTGTTTCATATTATTTTTAATTTTTAAGTTGTATTTTGTTTCAGGGAAAATGAGCCGCTCAAGCCGCACCCTGTATGTGGGCAATCTGCCTGGGGATACTCGTATGAGAGAAGTCGAAGATTTGTTTTACAAGGTTTTAGTCCTTTTTTTTCTTTTTTTAAATTTATGTTATATTTCTATTCTTCAGTATATAGTAAATAAGTATATGGAAAAGTTGCTGTGAAATTATCTTCAAAATGTTTTTATTGCTTTATTTGTGAATAGTGGAGATGTGGTGTGATTCTTAGGGTGACAAAGAAGAAAAGGATTTCTTTCTATTATTTAATTTTAGCTCAAACTTTCAGTTTTGGTTCTAAATCACTGTTCAATGCACCGTTTATTATTTTATTTATTTATTTTGGGTTGGTTGCTTAGTTTTCTGTGTTTCTATATTGCAGTATGGTCCCATTGTTGACATTGACTTGAAGATCCCACCAAGGCCCCCCGGTTATGCTTTTGTTGAGGTGAGTTTTAATATTTTGCTATCATGAGGCAAATGAATGAGGAAATCGATTTTCTGGTTTCAGTATTTTAACTATGGCAAATTGCAGTTTGAGGATCCTCGTGATGCTGAAGATGCAATTCGTGCTCGAGATGGGTATAACTTTGATGGGTATCGTTTACGGGTTAGTAGTTAATCTTGCCTTGTTAATATGTTCGGGTGATAGTCTCTTTTCAGTTTAGTACTTTTTGTCTGTCTGACCATGTGTATTCTATTTTGTTCTTTTAGGTTGAACTTGCACATGGTGGCCGAAGGCCTTCATCATCAGATCGCCATAGCAGTTACAGTGGTAGCAGTAGCCGCGGACCTGCCAGGCGCTCTGACTATCGTGGTAAGTATAGCCTTTGACACCATCTTTGTAGTTTACAAACTGCTTGGTGTGTTAAGTTAACCATAATACCCCTTTATATGCAGTTTTGGTGACTGGATTACCGTCTTCTGCTTCATGGCAAGACCTAAAGGTAAGTTCATAGGCTAGTGTTTCTTCTTTAGTTTTTACATTTTTAATTCCTTTTATATGTTTAATAGTCCTTGATTATTGCCTCTCCATGTGTATTAGGAGTTGATAGAACTAAAACTTGGCTTAAAAAAATTAAGTATTGATTTGTTCTTAATAGTATAAGTAGTGTTCTTAGATAATGGAAACTGTTTGGCATATTTTTACATTTGAGAACTGTATTCCATTATAGTGTTCAGTAACTGCAAATATTACATTTAACCATGCAATTATCAACTATATCTTTCAAATGATGAAATTGCTTAAATTGTACAAAGGAATAACATGGTCTATGCATAAAGGTTTTTAGAATCCATGAAAGTAGTACGTTGGTCATTTGACCTGGTTTGTGCTTGTTATATGGTTCTTTGCTTCATGACCAGGATCACATGCGCAAAGCTGGGGATGTCTGTTTCTCTCAAGTGTTTCGTGATCGTGGGGGTAAGTAGAATCTCTATCATGTTGTTTAATGCATTAATGCCTCATTTCATAACTATCAGTTGAAATAGCTTGGATTCCTCTAAGTTCACTTCACACTGAATTGGTCATGTTGAGAATGCTGGGTCTGTGCAACCTGAGAGGAACATCTGTGATTATAATATGACAATGAATTGGAAGCTGTTGGGACATTGGACTCCCCTGTGGGTTTTCAAGCTAGATTTTATGTATTTAAATAAGAATGATGCATTGCAAGTTTGCACCTGCACATGGTTTGCTTTTGGATTTACATTTAAATAATAATATCTTGGAAAGAAATTTTATTTGAGAGTTATATTAATATTATTGCAATTTCTTTGCAGGCATGACAGGGATTGTAGATTATACAAACTATGATGATATGAAATATGCTGTAAGCTACTGTTCTTTAAACTTGCGTACTTTTATACTTTAACTTGTTATGTGGAGTCACAGTTTGTGCAGTATTGTAGCCTCCTTAACAATAAATGGCAATCTTTACTGATTTCTATTTGGACTCTGCAGATAAGGAAGCTTGATGACTCTGAGTTTCGAAATGCATTTGGCCGGGCTTACATACGGGTATGTTATGGTGCACATATAATTCTGGATCCATGCTTGTGTAACACTACTTGATTATGCATCTAATTGTTTTGTTCAGGTCAAGGAGTATGATTCGAGATATGATTCTAGGCACAGCTACTCTAGAAGTCCTAGTCATAGCCCATATAGTCGAAGTCCTAGTCGCAGCCACAGCTATAGTAGCAGGAGCAGGAGGTCAGTTTCAATTGTTTGGTGAAAATAACAATTAGAATACTTAAGTCTCATTCCATTTTCAAGTTACATTATTTGACCTGTTCTACAGCAAGTCTCCAAGGGCCAAACACTCGCGTCAATCTCCATCTGTATCGAGGTCTCTTTCACCGCGTTCCCGCTCAGTGTCACCTGCCCGCTCCTATTCAAGGTATGAGATAAGTTTTATTTTATTATTACTTCCTTTGGATGTTGTCAATGTTATTTTTCCAATGATTTTTATGTCAATTGCCAAGTGCAATTATTTCATAAGTCCCCCTTTTAATCCTTATAAGTGGATTTTTAGTGGCATTCTTGTTTTCAAAATTCTTATTTTTGCCTAGTAGTTAGGTCTGATCAGCTCAATATCGAAGTCTTACTCTTCTGCTAAAAATGAAAAAAACTTTTGCATTGGGATTTAATGCTATTTGGCTGTTTACTTTTTTTCTTTGAGCCTTTGTTTACTTTAATTGAAATACTTGATTGATACTGGATTCCTTTTTCACAGAATCTTTTGGTACATTTTTCATGCTCTTTGTGCTTAGCCTTAACCTTTTTACAATTTAGTTGTACTTAGATTGGATATCAGCTTTTGGCTTGGCAGAGAAAGCCTTGTGAACATTAGTTATTGTGTAGACACTGAAATACTTAAAAGGACCATTCCATGACTATTTACAAATAGCTAAGTTGTTGTCAAGCTCTAGCTGAATCTGAGCCTTCCTTATGACTAGCATGGCTCTGCTCCTCTAAATCCCCATTGTCAGACTTCATGCTATGGTGTTTGAAACTCCTAGAGTGTGTCCTATACTGAATGTATCAGCTTCCTATTTTATCTATTACTTGATTCGTTTGTGGTTGTCAGCAGTTTAAGACTGGTCCATTTGTTAACAGTTTTCTCTTCTTTCTCACTTACTCTTCTCATAGAATTCAAAATTATATCTATTTTAGTTTAATCAAATAATTGGATGAAGGGGTGTTGTATTTTGATCGCCATCATTTTCACTAAAAAATTATGCCTTGCAATTTTTGACTCCAATTAAAACAGAGGGTTTTGAATCTGTCTTTGTTATGCTGAATGTGAGATAATGTACTTATTGATGTCCCAGTCTGTTTGTTATATTCGTGTCCCATTCTGTTTGTTATATGAACCCTTAAACTGTTTTATAAGCTTAGACTTAAAAATATGTTTCCAAACTGGACGGGGTAATTGAGAAAAAGGCTTGCTTGGTTCGCCAATTATCATACCTTTTTCATAAGGGTTGCCTTGTTTCCTTGCTAGATCTGGCTCTTTGCGGCGATCTGGGGATTGGATGTTAGGAACTTGATGGGATGTGGTGCTCAAATGCCTGCAACTCTTTTTGTTGTTGAGGTAATTCTATTGTTGTTGACGAGCACCTCTGGAAACCATTAAAGGTCTAACAATTCTGATATTGTGATGTGTGGCGCGCAAAGAGAGCTAGACTGGATCAATATGTAATGGATGGGTTGCAATTTTAAAGCTGGACCACTTTGAATTAAGTACTTTTACTTTTGATACTGAATTCTCCACAATCAGGGAATAGGACATACTTGGGACTACTCCAACATCGACTATTTTGTGCTCTGGAATCTCTTTGAATTTGATGATGGAGAGTTGGAGGATATTCTTCATCGTTTAAGTATTTATGTCTTTCAGTGCTCTACTGGTTTTTTTTTCTCTTTCCATTTTGGTTCCATTTAGCTGTCATGACCTTCTGTAGAAAAGATCATTACTAAATGGTGAGATCATGAGTAGTGCGTAAATTCTCCTTCTGCCGGTTGCTGCTTAAGATGGGTGGTATATTCCATTTTTATGATTATGCTTACCCTGAGGTGAAAGTGGGTTGAGGCCTTGGGACCAAAAAGGTTGTAGAGGATTGTTCTGGATATTGAATTCATTGTTTCTGGAACTTTTTGCAGATCTCGCTCCAGATCCAGATCACCAACTGCATCTGTAAGTTTTAGCTCAGGTTTAGTTATGTTGATTTATGAGGGAGGTAGGATTGAGTGTTCTGCTGCCTTGGACTTTTTTAATGCTGTTCTTGATGACATGCAGCCTTGTGGTAAACATGTGAGCAGAAGTCCACTGAAAGACAGCCCAAGAAGGAGCCAGAGCAGGAGCCGCAGTATATCTCGTTCACGTTCATCATCGGTATGTTACTTACATCTCAGTTTCCAAAGATTACCCATCATTGATAGCTTCTTCCCCCGTCAATTCATCTTCTGGCTTCGTTCTAATAACTGCTTTATGGTTGACAGGTGCAATCTGATTGATGTGGATTGAACTCCAAGGATCACAAGATTTGTTTCTTTAGCATATTGTAATCCTTTCTTAGCATGAATATATAAGGATAATTTGCTTAAGAACTAGTTTATATTTGGATTTTGACTAATCAAGCGATAGTAATTTAAACCTTTTCTCAACATTATGGCTTGTAGACTTAATAACTGAGTTCTTGAACTAATATACTTCAGTCATTATCAGTTAAACCATCTGAGTTTCGTCTTTTATTGCTAGCCCCGCATTCTTAAGATTGAACTGGTTTGTAGCATTCATTCTGAAGAGAAATCTCTCAACAGATGAAATGATAACAAGAACGAATACCTTAATAGAGTTTTTCCCGACTGAATCGAGGGTGAAGTCGCTATGGGATCAGAGAACTAGTTGATCATTAGCTTTGTGATGACTTTCCATCTTAGAAGCCCTGAGCATTATTAGCAGGGGATTAACTTTCCAAATCTTTGCAAGGGGATTAGTTCGTCCATCTACCAAAATGAGGCACAATTGGCAAGTTTATGCTTGTTTAAGCGTTTTTGGGCATCTATTTTCTTCAAGAAGGCACAATTCGTTCATCTTTCCAAGTCAAAATTTTGCCAACATTTGGTTTAGACCCAAATGGCAACATGCTTCAGTCTTCTCTTTTTATCCCAATACTCCAAGGTAAGCCAAGTTGCAGGATTCAATTACTGCTAGAATATATGCAACCTACAATCATATAAATGTGGCAGTCCAGACAATATATGAGATTTATAATATTTTATTTCATCCAATTATGTAATCGTATTTTTTACTGATGTAAAACCCGTAACACTTGCTCTCTGACTATAGGCTTGTTCTCTTACCATAGGCTTATGATTCCATGTCTTGGCACATTGTTTCCAGGCATGTTCGGACGATTATTCATTCATGCATATGACCTAGGCCACATTTGGTTCTAACAACACAAAGCAATAGCTAAAATCAATCACACTTAATCTATCCAACATAAAATTTCTTTTTGGAAAAAAAAAATTATTTTATATCCTCGAAGGCCAAAAGGAACCAGAGGAAGGCAAGTCCAGCACACCGCCATGTGGCAACCAAAAAGATTGTTTTCGGGCCACTTTCACAGTATTTTCATTCTGCAAGGATTGACAGACTCAAGTTTCATATTATCGTCTCTCAAGCATACATTACTTTTGGTTTCATTCATAGTAGAGGTAGTTTGCTTCACCCAAAAGCGGTTTAAAGGAAGAAAAGACTATGAACGATTTTGTGATGACGTCCTCTCAGATCCGTGCCTTTGGCGGAAGCTGCTGGATCTTATGCCAGGATCTGAACCACCGGCTGCCTGGTGGAATGCACCCCAACCTGAATCTCTGTCAACCTGGTTTAGCGAAAATGAAGGCAAATGATCTCTTTCCCAAGCATGGAACCGAGTTGACAAAGGATTTTCTGCCTCTTGAAAGTTACGGCCTGAAGTACCAGATGGAACAAAATAGAAGCCACCCACCTGGTCAGACGATGAGGCCACTGGCCCAACTTGAGCAAGACTTCTATGACTGCTTGACCTTCGGGAGCCAGGAATAATGGGCGTCCTTATGGCTGGCGAAGTGCTAGGCTGTTGTTGTTGATAGTATGCCTGAAGAGCTTGAACTCTATCACGGGCCCGAGCATTGCTACCAGGGTAAGGCGGGATCAATGAGGAAGCAACTGAACTCCCTGCTCTAGCACCAGAACTGTAGAAATACAGCAATTGAAATAAAAATAATCAGCAGAGGAGAAAAAAATGAAACAGAATGGATTCTGTCAGGAATGTCACAGGTCGGGTATCTTAAAATTTCAAAGTACCCAAACCTTAATTTTATTAAAAATTAACTACCCTAACTTTATTAACTACTCGAATAATTTAAAAATTATTACCCTAACTCTAACACATTCCTACTACCCTATAATTACACTAATCCGTTTAAATACCCGATTAAATAAAAAAATTATTAAAATCTTTTTCATGGGTAACCAATTACCCAATTAACTTTTCTAGTCTCATAATTTCTTTTTAGATTTATATGTTATAAGTTTATATAAACAAAAATATATATACTGTAATTAATAATTTTATGAGTTATAATTTTTACAATGTTAATACAAAATAAAAAGTAAATATATTTATATTTAAAGTACATGTACATATATATATATATATATATATACACACACACACACGCATACATAAAAAATATTTTAATATATAAAATAGTAATTATATTTCTTATAAATTAACACAATATATAAACTATATATATTAAAAGACATTACAAATTAATTGATAATAATAATTTCATGAATTAATTTAATTAATTATCAAGATTTGTTCTTAATTTCATGAAATTAAAAAAATAACATTTAAGTTCTGAAACTATTCTAATCTCAAAAGCTTTCTTTAAGTATATATATTATAAAATTATATAAATAATGATATATATATTATAATTAATAATTTTATAAGTCATGATTTTTGTAATGTTAATACAAAATAAAATGTAAATATATGTATATTTAAAGTACATATATAATAGTAATTATATTTCTTTATAATATGATATAATATTCAAATTATTATAATATAATTAATAATCTAATAATTTTTTAATTTAAATATACTAATATCTTCATATTAATAATTAGAGTAACAATACTTTTCATATATTTGTTAGTTTTTAACAAAAAAAAAATTTCTTGTAAAGTTGATAGAAATTGTAAATTTTTAATTTAATTATTAAATTAATAATTAAAATTTTTTAAATATTAATCGGGTTCGGGTAACGGGTACCCAATGGGTGATACCCGAACCCAATTCAGGTAGTGAAATCACTACCCGAACCCTTTTATGGACTACCCTAACCCGGTGTAACCGGGTAGGGTACCCGTTGACATTCCTAGATTCTGTATGATTTTGTTTGTATACTTGAACAATGTGACTGTTTAACAAAATGTTTTATGCTTCTGAATGATATTTTAAGTCTAAAAAATTGAACATAAGCATTTATGCAACAGGTCATTACTGTTTTCCAGAAAATGGTTGCAGAACAGATTGGTAAAATATTCTTCAGATTTTGTATTTTCTATAAAGGAACAGTGAAAACTCAATCCAATCACAAATGTCAATCATGTTGAGGCATACCTGTGGCCAACAACAAATGGATGCATAAAAGATCCCGATCTTGGCATATCAGTACTACTCCTGCTTGACCTTTGACTGACAGGTGGAATTGAAGGTTGATCAGAACTACCAATTCGACTGCTCGATGTGGAGAATGGAGGGGAATGATGCTCCCAACCGTGATAATGAAGATCCACGGCAGGAAAAGCATAAGAAGTAGGTATCTCACTAGGCACTGATGGACCATTCCAGTGACTGTTGAAATTAGAACTATCTGACACACTTCCACTGGAATTTGAGGATGAGGGATGAATTGTTGGCCCAAAGTAAGCTACATATGGACATGGATGACTAGCAGATGATACTGCTGAATGTTCAGCAAAGATGGCATGTTGTCCCAGTAACTCGTGATCTGCAATCCAACACAACTCACATCAGCATATTAGGCCAGCCAACCTCCACCTTTAGAACCCATAACAGACAAGCATCACTTAAGAAAACAAGGAAAAATCTTACATGTGGTTGATGAAAACTCTCCTTCCCTGAAAAAGAAAGAAAAACAAAACATGTTAAGGAAAGAATATTATTGAAACTTGAACATGGCAAGAGGAAGTACGCAAACAAAACTATAATGATACATGTACAGAAATAAAAGGGGAGGTTTACCTATGGGAGAGTTAATGATGACATACTAAAAAAGCTTTTCCAACTTAGAACACGACTTCCAATGAAGTAAACAATATGCTGTAGTTATGGTAAAATGCTATGCTCCATTAATTTATGCTCGGGAAAAAATTTCAACCCAATGATGAACTTGATGCCCAAAACCTCTTAAAACATTGGCAATTCATCTTATCTATCTCATACAGAACTGGTTTTCAACTGACAGAGAAAACCATCAATAAAGAGTTTTGGCGTTGGGTCACATGACATAAGTTGCAGAAATTAAACCATCTAAACTACTTCTATTACATTCAAGCTGGAGTTATATATTATTTTTGATATAAAGGTTATACAGGTTACAAGCAGATCCACTACTTGCTTGAATTCCAAGGCCATTTTGCCACCAAAAACCATAAGCAAAGGATAAAGCTTTTCCATTTTCTAAAATCAATTTCTAACTAAGAAGATACCACCCTCCCATCAAACTCTCTCTCTCTCTGCCAGTTACTTACTGAAAGATTCATCCCAGAAAACACGAAAAATAAAAGGCGACAAACATTTGATGTGAACAAGTGACAACTGATCACGTTTCAGCATAGAAAATTGAAGCAGAAAACTACTCAGATTTAACCTCTAATGTGTGATTCATGCTTACTCGAATGATGAAGGAAGTCGTGCTACGCTTCCAAATGGACACCAGTGAACTCCAAATGACTGCAAAAACCATAATAAGCACGCAGCAAGTACATTTTAATTCGACTCATCTGTCAGTTTAAAGTGTATGCACATATAGAGCCAAAGAATGCAAGCAACAAACAGCAACATAGAGACATGATTGTATAGGTTAATGCAAGCGGTGTCTAGGGTGCAGTGCAATTAAAACTATAATCTGCAAATTTTCATTTGGGCAGAAATTATTGAACTTAAAGAAATGAAGATTGGTTCAGATTTAGTAAAGGAAATTTGCTTCATCAAATAGGAGCTTCAAATATCAAATTTCACGCTAAACCAATAAAATTCATAGTAGTTTAAAGTAAAATAGGGTGGAGGGCAAGGGATCAGAAGGTTAAACATATCAAGTTGCAAAAAGAAAAGAAATGTAAATACAAACAAGGCAACTTAGAAAAGAAATGTAAATACACCATTTGGCATGCCATGAATGTTGAAACTGCATAAAAAAGAATTTGCATAGAAATGTTGCTCGATTACCATTTCAGAGTAACTTAGATCATAAAGGTCCTCATCATGTGTCCAATCATCAACACTAAATTCTGGATAGGAACGGCAACCATTGGCATAAAGCCATTGACCTTTTTCAATTTTCCTACAATTAGGGCACTGCATCGCACCCTTTATATTGAATGCTGAACCAATGCAATCTGAAGACAATGATTACAAAACATATAATAATCTATTAGAACCTTTAAAACAGATTTGGAACGATAATTTCCTATAGCTGTTGCCAACCACACCAACAAAAATAACATACAACCTACTCGAAAATCCTTCATATTCAACTAATCTACTCACTAGTAGCCCTCTCCTAAGCTGCAGCTCATCAAACTATGTCAATATAACTATTATGGGCAAATCTAGAAGCGCATTGAAAATTTTGTTCTAATTTGATTCCGACTATGAATTGTCTCCAAAAACTAATTGCGATGCAAAATTCACTTTGATCATCTTATAGGACGTAGTTATTCACCTCAAGGACAAAAAAAAATGGCAATTTATTGAAACATCAAATCTCTATTAGATTGAGTCTTATTAACCTAGTTATTCATCTTTATCAAGCTAAATTTTCATTTTCAGCTTATAATATAGCATAAGCAATAAAAAAAATCAAGCTTAATGATTTCCTCATTTACATCATCAATTAAGCCAAAACTAGACACACTCTAATCTTGAGCCCAGATCTTAACATCCCAACTTTATTTAAAAAAAAATCAAACAATTCCTTGGAAAAAATCAGCTCCAAATCTTGCCAATTTTGACTTACCCAAATGAAATTGATGACCACATTGAAGCTTAGCCCACGATCGATCCCCATTATCAGCAACTGTTTCGAGGCAAATCGAGCATGAAACAGAACAGAAAGACTTCTCTCCATTACCGCAATCACCACCATCGCCACCTCCATCGCCGTCATCCACCACAACATCATCCCCACCATTACTCCCTAATCCCATAATTAAAACAAATTATAAATTAAAGTCAAAATTAATCCACCCCCAAAATCTCAAAACCCTAAATTTCCCAAAATAAAACAACACAAACACCGTCTAAATCACCCTCGTCCTCTTCCTCTTCCTCCTCCTCCGCCTCCCTTAATTTACCAACACGACCTCCGATTTCAATCGGATAAAATTACAAACACAAACCAAAACGAGTCGTCGTCTTAAATTCCTCTTCTGATTGACCAAAGAAGAACAGAGAAATTAGAAAAAAAAAAAATTCTTCTTCGGAAGGTTGATGGAAAATACGAAAGTGAAAAAATCTGTTCCTCTCTCTTATCTTTCTTCGCTTTCCTTTTTTTCTTTATATATTTTTTTTTTTTGGGTTATTGTCTTTCTCTTTCGCTTCCTTTTTCTCTGTCGTCGAAGAAATGTTAATCTCGGACCGTTCGATCTCGACTAGGCCATAGGATTACTGTTAAGTTGACGAAATAACCGGAACCGCTGTCCAAAATGAGAGCCATCCGACGGCTCAGATTCTTTCTTAACTTTCATTCTACGGATTGGATTGCTTTTTGGTTGACAGCGGTTGTTCCTCGAACAATATTTAATTATTTTATTTTTATAATATTATCTCTTATCTGTGAGCTTTTGTTTGGATTAAATAAAACGGTGGGTGAAAATTGGGTGGCCATAACTTGGGATCGGATCGGATCGGGTCAAAGTTGGTAACGGGTCGATAAAAAGCTGTTTGGCATGTGAGAAAATGTTCTTTTCAAAACTAGTGCACATTACACTTGTAAAAAAAAAATTTGTTAAAAATAAGAAAATGTTGGTTTGTATTTTGATTTTATTAAGAATTTATTTAGTTCATGAGTGAAGAATTAAAATTTAAGAAAAATAAAATAAAAACGTGAAATTCGATTAAAATATAAAAATATTTTTAAATCTTTATCTATTTTTAATATTTACGAAATTTAAGATAAAAATTTTAATTTTGATATATTTTATAATAAAATTTAATTTCTTTAATTTGTAATAAAAAAAGTAAAAATATTCTGCATCCCAAAAATGAAAAAAATCATTTAAAAACATCTCAAAACCAAAAAATTACTAAACAAAATAGAACGGGACGAGAAGAGTACTAATAATATAAAATTGTTTTTATTTTTTCCTTTGAGTTTCTTCTAGATTTATATTTCTTCGTGAAGAATTCTCTAATCTTTGATTAATGGATTTGCTTGCATTTAATGTTCTCAACAAATCTCAATTAGCAAATGGAATAAAATGTCATTGTCACTTAATCATCCTTTAGACAAATTTGAAGGAAGAAAAAAAAAGAATTAATTGCTCTAATTTTTACTTTTATTTTTATTTAAAGGAACCACCAACCATATTAAATTTAACTGAAATGACAAGGTAACCTACAAATTATAAAAGGCAAGCATGCTGACCATTTTGCATTAATTTTTCATTACTGCCCTTTTCCGTCTCTAAATGTTCGTCTCTTCTTTATTTTTATAAAAATTAAAATAAAAAGAGAAAAAAAAGGATATTATTTCACAAGAAAATTATACGTTTATCTCTTCTTAATTTTCACGAAAATTAAGACAAAAAGAGTAATTATTTCGGAAGAAAATTGTAATGGAAGAAAGGACTTGATTCGATCTTATGAGCTAGGACACCCCACATTTTCCCCAACTGAAGAATCCTATTTCAATGATTCTTTGATTAGGGCAATCAACAAGGTTGAAACCAAACTGTAAAGTAAAAGAGTTACACAGTAAAAGCTGGCTATGGGTTTTGGATTATTATCCTTTTTTTGGCAGCTAAGAATCCCCGGATTTGTATCGTACGTAACCCAACTGGCCATATGAGGGAATATTCATATTACATAAACAAATTCATTAAATTTTTTGAGTCCAGGTTGGTACCCAAAAGAGAGCCAGCCATGCTTTGCTTGCACGGCTTCTAAGGGATATGTCGGCTGCTGCCAATATCCATTTTTTTGGACGGCAGCAACATTGGAACAGTTAAATTTCAGAGAATAAATAGAGTAAGTTGCACGGATGGTCACTGAACTTTCACATAATTCCTGTTTTAATCATTAAACTTAAATTTTGTCTCGAATAAGTCGATAAAGTTTGTCGATTATATCAAATCTGGTCATCCTAACAGATTCGACCCAACCAAGTAATGGTTTCAGATGAAAAAGAAACCTTAAAACCAAGTCATTTTTGTCTGTCACTTGGATGGATGAAATCTGTTAGGGTGCTCGGATTTGGTATAGTTTGCAAACTTCAACAACGGCATAGTCAAGACAAATTAAAGTTCAGTGATAAAAACGGAAATATTGTGAAAGTTTAGTAACCAATCATGTAATTTACTCAGTTAAGACAATGAAAGTTCGAAGCAAATGTGAGAAGGAAAAGTTACAAAATCTTTCCTTTTCTTTTTACTTTAACGTGCAGGTTAGTTAAAGAGCAAAGGGGAAGAGTTTTATACTACAATTACACAAGTTACCTTACAAGAAATTGATAAAGAAGATCCTCAAGAAGGCCAGAACAGAGATGAAAGTCCCTCCGACAAGGCATATTTGAAGAACTTTTCTCATTTTCCTTGGACTCAATGACGTGAAGTGGGACAACGTCACCTCCAAAATTGATTCACCATCAAGAAAGTATACCTAATATACAATATAATGATTAGTCATTAAAATTTAGAACTATATTAGCCTCTAATGTTGACCGTGAAGTCAGATATGCATCTTTATCTGCAAATATACCTTTTAACCCGGACAGAATCTACTTGGACAATAAAATCTTTTCTTTCCCTAATATAATGTAACATTCACCTTCATTTATATATCTTATCTCTTTGTTAGAGTGATATGCTGCAACACAATGAAGGTGGAAAAGCATATGTTTGGACAGAAGGTAAATTTTCCATGAAGTGAAAATCAGAAAATGTCATACTTACTGGCAAGCTGTTGAGAAGAGCTAGTGTTAGAGAGACATGGAACGTGCATATTAAGCTCTTCTCCAGCTTATTTGGAAGATATTCGCCAAGAAAAATTCCCCACCGGGGTTGATATACAGTTAACTGAACTGAATGCGCCATAGATATCACATCACCAACGAAAACAAAAGTTCCTCCACAGTTCTGTTCTACAGCATCAGAAGTATTGGAATCTAGAAGGGAACTTCTAAGGTGCAAGCATTCTGTTGAATAAGGCCTTGAATATGTAATCTCAACCCACATCAAACCTGGCAACTGAACTGGACTTAAGCAAGACTCATCCTACAGGCATCAAATTAAAAAAGTTAGCATTCAATGATATATTACTTGCATCATCTTGAAGCAAGTAAGAGACAAAGGAAAAATGCTAAAGTTTTATGCTTTTACGATAAGACATCTACCTGGGAACATATGCAACGGCTTCCATTTATCATTACTGTTCCCAATCCTTCACCGCATTTTTCAAGCTTGACAATATCCTTTGCATTCAAACAGAGCTCATTTTCTCTTCTTCCCCGATGACCATCTTCATCACCCACATCTTCCAATTTACCTGGATCAAAGCAGTGAATTCTCACAAATGCCACAAGATCATTAGGACAAATAGATTGGCTGTCCGCCAATTGAACCTTCTTGCTGTCTTCCAACAAGGCGTTAGGCACACAGTATCCCTTTCTGTTATCTACTGTACCAAAACCTTTAAAATAATGCAAATCACTTGAATTTTGACGTATCTTTTTATCTAGTAGAGAAGTCATCTCCACCCACTCTTGTACATCATGGATTCGCACACCATCCAATGACACTATTGCATCCCCAGGTGACAAAAACTCAGACAACGGCGATGCTGGAGCTACATCCAAAACCTATCCAAGACAAAAGAAGGTATAACAAGTCAAGTCTAACCAATCATGCTTTTGAATAGAAAGATGCAATGAGAAAAATGAAATGGAGTACCAAAGGGCTCTCAGCATGTATGTAAAATGGAAACAGGATCACAGGCTTCAGGAACAACAACAATCCACAAACTGCACAGAACTACAAAGGAGATACATTAAATTAAGTCAGAGTTCCCCATTCTGGTTAGGTTATGAAACTGTAATTACACAACGCTCTTTATGATTTGAAACCTTCAGCATTTCGCTATGGTTTCACAAACCACAGTTTGCAACCCAACTACCAATGCTGCACTAAGCCTAAGCCAATCAAATAATTCACCTAAACATGAAAAACTGACCATGAATTTGAGAGCTTACCACTGCATTATGCCAGATACCGGCACAATAAACACGAAGAGCAGTTAACCGTGGCAACGCCTGAAGCAAATCATGATCAAAAGCAACCAGAGCACCAGGAAACAGAACGGCAAGAAAAACGGCGATGTACTCCAACTGTATTCCCTCACTGCTTTTTCACCTATGGTAACATACATGAGAAAAAACCTAACATTGAAACTCAAAACTTTCAACTTGCAACATTAATTCTTTCTAATGCAATGAGATATAAATAGAAATTGACCTGGCAAGGGCGACGGCGTGGCCAAATTCATGTACGGAAACAGAGAACAACGTTGAGACGAACAAATATCCGGCATCCGAAAGTGAGATTCTTAAAGAAGGGGAAAACCCGAACAAAAGGGAGCTGAAAAGATTGCTTAGCTGGGCGTTGGACCTAAGGAACAGTTGCCAAATGAGAATCAAAGTAACTCCGACGAGTGCGGTTAGGCCGAAACCGGTCCCGATGGAGAACCAGAGTTTGAGGATAGCGGCGTGGTTTCGCCCGAACCGGAAGAGAGGTTCGTTGAAGGCGGAGATTTTTAGGTCGCAATACCAGCAGGAAACGGCGTTTGAAGCGGCGGCGACTCGATGGCTTGGAGAAGGAAGAGAAGCGCGGAGAGGGAGGCGGGCCGCTCCGAACCTTCTCGCTCGGTTCACTCTCATATCTCAGTTTCCGGCTGTAAATTTTCTCCGTTGTACTTTCCTTAGTGATAGGTTTGGTGGCGGCAATGCCGCCGCATGAGTAGGGTTTTTTGTAAAGACCCGATTCGGTTAAACGGACCTTCAGGTCGGTGAAAGCGCGGGTATTGCTAGTTGTGTTCAGACTTCAGATAACAGATTTTCCTTTTCCTTTTTTTTTTTTACCATTTTCAATTTAAATAAATATATATACATTTTTTTACCATTAATTGTTTATGTTTATTCTCTCGTTCTATTGCTACAAGAACTTTTCTTTTATCTAAAAAATTTTAACTTTCTAAGCATATTTTTTGTTTTTAAATAGATAATTATCCATTCAATTGTTAATCAACAAATATATATTTTACAAATATTGCTCATTCCATCCTTAAATTACTTTAATGGAAATTAAAATAGACGTTTTAATCTTAATTAAATTTTTAAAAAATATAATATAGATATTTATTTAAATATAGAAAAAATCATATGTTTAAAAAAAGAAAAATAAATTTGAGCTCGAGACATCTAAAAAAATATAAATGAAAAAAAGAGATGGAAAAAATAATATTTGTAAGAATTAGAAAACACAAATGAACCCTTGATTTATTTATTTATTTATTTTACCAATTAATTCTTGATAATTTGATGCTAAATTTTCCATATAGAAATGATTGGGCATCTCAAAGATGAGATGCATGTGGCCCTCTTGGGGTCAAATTTGGTGTTCAAACCAAGCCAAAAGTTGTACCTTTATTCCAATCCCACTGTAACCCTTTTGTCAAAATGGAATATGTCTCCATTCAATGGATATTCTCCCCCTATTATAAACTTAAAGCATAATCATAGTCACCATTAATCCTAAACAATTTATGGAAAAATTAGTGTAAAATCCTAAAATATAGAAGTTAAGAACTTTAGAATAGATGTTTCGGTTTCGATAATACCTCATTTTGTTGTAATTTTCGTTTCGAAATATTTATCTATTTTTTTAATCTTATAAAAATTAAAACAAATTTTTTTATTTTTGGATATGATATAATAAAAAATATTAAAAATATTTCAAAAAATAACATAAATAAAAAAAAAATGGGACGGAAGAAGTATCATCATTTATTCCAAATATTTAAGACCACCATTAATTTTTTTTTTTTGTCCTCCATTTTTGTGAATGGTAGACAATATACCATGCATCTAATGCTTATTCTTTACTTAATTTTACTAATCTTTATTAGAAACAAAACATTGTTACTCTTCGGCCAACCCAAAGTTTAGTTTAGTGACTATTAACTTGTTTTAGGTATTGATAATTTGAGTAAAAAAAGTTTCACTTTTTAGCAAATCTAATTGCATTCTTTTTCAAATGAATATTCTGACCAAAAAGAAAAAGAAAAACACGACTCACTAGTAAATTCGATAATTAGTGTTGTGATATCACAATTTGTGTGTGTTTAGATAAAAATATTAATAATTAGAAAAATAATTATGTATATGATATGATTTAATAAAATAAATCCAAATTTTAAATAAGTATATAAATATATTTGTTGCATGTATTATACAATACAACACAATTATAACATAATAAATTTTATTTAAACACAATTAACTTGTTAAGTCAATATCATGAATGTGTTAATACAATAATATAATTAATTAAATGAATTAAATATGTTATGTATAAACGGGTTTAATATATCTTAAACATATCAATACGATTAAGACACAAAATACAAAAATATTAAACTCAATTTTAATTATTTTCGCATTGTTTTTATGGCATTATAATCAAAATCTCATGTATAAAAAATATTTGAAGAAAAAAAAAAAAAAAGACTTTTTAAGATTTGTCCAGTCAAACCTCTTAAACTTAGCAGATACAGGAAAATAATCAACATGCTATGAACTTAGATATGGTGGGACCCATTTGAACACGACAAAATCGGAATAGCAGTAAAAAGCCAACTGTAACTACCAGAGTTACCGGAACAGTTCCCGCTGACACACCTGCGGTTAAAAAACACAGAACAAAGATATGATGTTTTTTGAGTTTCAGTTTGACTCACGTTAACCGTCACAGTTAAACCTCAAAGTAGGATATTTTTAGATATAAAAAATTAAGTATTTTATAATTAAATATTAAATTATTATAAAATTTAGATAAAAAAATTATTATTTGAATTTTATTATAAAAATAATAATTTTTAATATTAATATTTAATTTATTAAATATACTTTTAAATTGTTAAATTTTTTTACTAATTTTAGTTTATAATTTAATTTTTAATAATAACAATATACATAAAATTGATTTGATTTTCAATTTGAATCTTTTATAAATATTAGATATTAATTTTTAATTGAATTCAACATCAATAATTAGAATTTTACTCAATTATGTTTTCCTTTTTTCACTAAAATTTAAAAAAAAAAAAAAATTAATGGCTAATTTGGTAAATTGATAACCCCCCTTGATTTTCACCATCCCGCTATAAATACTCGCTGCCGTTCGCCGGACGAGGCTCTCTCTCACTATCTAGCTTCCTCTTCAATAAATTCCCGAAATCGAAATTTAAGGCCAAAAAAAGGAAGAAAATTAATTCCCAGCAAGTATGTTGGTTTATCAGGATCTTCTCACAGGTATAATCTTTCTTCTGCTTCTTGTTTTCTTATTTCTTTTGGTTGTTGCTGTGCTTGTTGGTTCCAAGATCTGTATGTTTCCTTCTGTTGCTTAGAATTTTATTTATATATCTTGAAATTTTGGGTTTATTTTTTTGGTTTGATTGATGGTTTGGTTATAGAGAATTGAACAGAGGGAGCTGAATTTTGTTTTGGGTGTTTTGTTTGATTGTTGATTACACTGTTTTTATTTATTTTATGATTTTTTTTTGGGATAATTCTTTGTCAGGGTGGGTACTTTTTTTTCCCCTTTAATTCAGAAGAAAATATATGGGATTAGGACTATGAGTTCATAGGATTTGTTAATTTGCAGAAAGCTTAGCACTTGTTCAATAAAGTTGTCTTGGTTTTGTTGTGAGTTGGAATATAAGCTATTTGCAGATTTGTAACTGTGAACTTGGTTCTTGTTGATGAATTTTCAGCTGATGAGCTCCTCTCAGACTCATTCTCACACAAGGAAATCGAGAATGGCATGTTATGGGAAGTTGAAGGGAAGGTTGGAATCTTTTCTTCCTTCTTTATTTCCTTGTGTTTGTATAGCTTCTTTTAATGGATTTTAAGGAAACCAAAGAATTTTATGCGATCTGGTTAAACTAACATGATTTGGCTTAATTTGCAGTGGGTTATCCAAGGAGCTGTCAGTGTAGACACTGGGGCTAACCCTTCTGCAGAAGATGGTGGTGAAGATGAAGGTGTTGATGATCAGGCTGTCAAGGTCGTCGACATTGTCGACACCTTCAGACTTCAGGTAAATGAACTGCACCTGCCTTTCATGGTTTATAGCTTGACTTTTTTCAATACTCCCATCTGAAAACTGTGGTTGTTGTGATTTGCAGGAGCAACCTGCTTTTGACAAGAAGCAGTTTGTAACCTTCGTGAAGAGGTACATCAAGAACTTGACACCCAAATTAGAGCCAGAGAAGCAAGAGTTGTTCAAGAAGAACATAGAGGGTGCAACTAAGTACTTGCTTTCAAAGATTAAGGATTTCCAATTGTATGCAACTCTTGTCTATCTTGTTGGATTATCTGTCATTAACTTGATTTGATCAAATTATTGTTACTTAAACCATTTGAGTTATCGTGTTGCAGTTTCGTGGGCGAGAGCATGCATGATGATGGTAGCCTGGTGTTTGCGTACTACAAGGAAGGCGCTACCGATCCAACCTTCCTGTACTTTGCCTATGGCTTGAAGGAAGTCAAATGTTAATGGAGTTATTCACCCCGTAGCAGACCGGCTTCCCCATAAGCCGCACTTGTGTAATTCTAGATATAAGTTCTAAACTATTTAGTATTTCTCTTAGTTCATATATATGCTTTTTAAAGGTCTCGAACTCGGTTTTACTATTATCATTTTACATGTCCTTTTTTTTTTTTTTTTTTGTTGTCAAGAAGGATATATTTATAACATGATTGAGGAAATAAAAACATAGTGTGTTTCCCAACATTTTCTGGTTCATTATTGTTGCATGGGTGTTTCCTCTGATGGCAAGTGAGATTTGCTGTTGTTGTTGGCCAAGTTGATATCCTTCTGTTTTGGGGGAATATTCAACTTGGGCAACTAGACAAGATGCCGACTCCCCTTTATTCCGTTTGACCAAAGGAGCGGACTCAGCTCTTTCCTGTAGGTAAAACCCTATGATACAGCACTTCCTGTACTGAAAAGAGCTTCTTTCCAACTTTTGAATGTGTTGTGTGATGGTGATGGAATTATCAAACCCTTTTCTTTTTGATTTATTAAACCTTCTCACAAGCGAATTTGTCTTTGAAGTTGGAGTTGTCAAAACCTGAGTGATTAGCTTTGTATTAGTTCAGATTTGCAAATATGTATCTCTTTTTACTATTAGTTACTTATAATTCCCATTCCTTCAACAAGTCAAACACTAGTCATGTGGACCTCAAGGTTTAATATGAATGTTACGGATCTCGCATTAATAAGAGTTGATATAGATTTTGATTTTACAAATAAAAGTTTTTCTTCACTTAACATGCATGTTTTTCAAATTGAAATTATGAAATCCACATGAATGATATTAAAGTCGAGTTAGATATAGAATCTACATGAAAGATACCAAAATCGAGTTACATAAGCAAAAGAACCCAAATAAAATTAATAAAAGACGATTGTATATTTAGATAAAATAAAGTATCACAAATCTCACATCATTAAAAGATGAAATAAACTTTGATCTTATAAATAAAGATATTTCCCTTATCAACCATATCTTTTGAGTTGAAAATCAGAATCATGATACAGAAAAAACCTTTCCAGATTGTGATAATGAGATTTCGGTCACATTAAATATTTTATCTAATGCACTTAAGGCATTCCTTTCACTACACATCCTCCATGCATGGGCATCAGAATTCAGTAATCAGACATTGGCATAAAAAGGATTTCGGGATGTCCCAAGTCGGCCTTTTTTCTTAATCTGTTGCTAAACAACCCGAGTATAGCAGGGTTCAAATACAAACATGGCAAACCAATCGTATGCATCGGTTCAAATAAAATGAACTGCAGAAGAAAGAAAAGCCTAACCCAAAACAATTGGGCAGTCAAGTACGTGTATACACAGATTCTCAGCAGGAAGAAGCCACCTCCTTGACATTGGCTTGAAAGGCACCTTCTCTCAGACTGTAAAATGCTCGGCCACCTCCTTGACATTGGCTCAAAAGGCCCCTTCTTCACAGTGAAATGCTCTCCCGTCCCACTTATGCATAGTAATTTAAGCTTGCCTTCTTCTTAGCTTGAACCTGAATGATACCTTCATTGAAATCTTCATGGTTCACCTGTAAATCAAGGACCCAAAAGCCGATTTTAGTACTTGCTCCCACAGCTAAAATGTTTGCAAATAAATCTGATACAAATAAATACACATACACATACACATATACATATATGAACATACATGCATGTTCAATATGAAATACCTAAATGCTGTTTCTGTACATGTAACCTTATGATATCTTTTGTTGACAAAACAAAAAGGTAGATAAACTCCCAGGAGATTAGAAAGTGCACCTCAGTTGCATCACGGCGAAGAGCAAGCATGCCTGCCTCCACACAAACAGCTTTTAGTTGTGCCCCATTGAAATCATCAGTAGATCGAGCAAGTTCTTCAAAATTGACATCTGGGTGAACATTCATCTTCCTCGAGTGGATCTAGAAAATCAATGAAAGAATTCAATAAAATTCTACACGTCATAGAAGACATAGAAGCAGCAATATTGAATGTCATACCTGAAGGATTCGAGCTCTAGCTTCTTCACTGGGATGTGGGAACTCAATTTTACGATCCAATCGACCAGAACGCATCAGAGCAGGGTCAAGGATATCAGCTCGGTTAGTTGCTGCTATCACCTACAATACATGCATTACATTAGAATAGATCACTTACATTTTTTCAAACAGCTAGCACAAAAATTATGTTCCATGCTTTCAAACCTTAATACGTTCATCACTGCTAAAGCCATCAAGCTGGTTGAGCAATTCCAACATTGTTCGTTGCACCTCCCTATCTCCACTCACTTCACTGCAGGTGGTAACAGACAGGTCAATAATTAGTGATTCTGTCCACAAATAAATGCCAGTGTTATCAGTGTCAAAACAAATTTGCTTCCCAAGAGATGAAGATATAGCATTACCTATCAAAACGCTTCGTGCCAATTGCATCAATTTCATCTATAAAAATGATGCATGGAGATTTTTCTTTTGCAAGCTGAAAGGCATCACGAACAAGTTTTGCTCCATCTCCAATGAACATCTACATGCATTAAAATTTTAAATACTTATTAAAGGGTCTATGCAAGCAGATAAAAATGCACAACTAATATCATACAGTAATGAAAACAACTTTATTGCTCTCATTTTTCCTGTCATGTTATGATAATCAAGAAGTAAGGAGCACCAGTAAAATGATTCTAACATGAATTGAAAGCAGTAGACAGGATCCAAACATGTAGAGAAGTAAGCTGGGATAATAGACTTCATACCTGAACCAGTTGTGGGCCTGCTAGCTTCAGAAATGTGGCATTTGTCTGTGCTGCACAAGCACGAGCCATCAAAGTCTTTCCGGTACCAGGAGGTCCATATAAGAGCACCCCCTTAGGTGGACGAATCCCTAGCTTTTGAAACCTCTCTTTATGAGTCATGGGCAACACAATGGCCTCAACTAGTTCTTGGATCTGTTACAGGAACAACCATCAGAAAAAGGTGTTAAACATTAGCTCAACAGTTACAAGTGATCTTGGAAAGGGTGGCAAAATTAGAAAACTTGCCTGCTTCTCCAAGCCACCAATATCATTGTAGTCCTCAGTTGGTTTCTCATCAACCTCCATAGCCTTTACTCGAGAATCGTACTCTGAAGGCAGGGTATCCAATATCAAGTAACTGTCTTTATTGACTCCAACCAAATCACCAGGTTTCAACTTATCAGGGTCAACAAGCCCAACCACAGGTAGAAAGATGGTCTGCAGTGATTACAAAACAAGTCAAGATCAAAACTAAGCATTGTTGTCACTTTTTTCAATTCTCAACAAATGTTGATTTGATAATTAGTTTCACTACGGAATAACATAACAGACTATTGACTTGCCGTACTAGTAGCACATAAGAAATAATGCTGCCCTCACCTGACGAGTAGAGGTTTTCAGCACAACACATTTACCCTTCCTCTGTGAGTCAAGATCAATATTGGCACCATCCTCCTCTGCCTCATCCTCAGGATTCATCTCCAATATCTGAAAGAAAACAGTAATTATTAAGGTTTAAATCATCCAAGCAGATGATTGTTCACGATATAACTACATCAACAATGGCTCATCATTCAGTCAGTTCCCCTTTTCATTGCGCTGTGAGTTTGTTTACACACAGTATCACTATATACCAGTACAGAATAAGTTGAAGATTACTGGATATAACATAGAAATTCAAAAGGTATTTGACCAAAAAAGAGCCACACAACATTTACCTCAACAATGTTGCCGACCAAGTAAGGCAACTGCTTGTTAAGCTTAATCTTCTCCTGATTCTCCTTAATCTTCTCCTTGTATGAATCCAACTCGAGATTTGTCCTCTGCATCTCCTCCTTTAATCCACAAACCAATTAAACCAAAAATCAGAAAAATTCACACATACTATAGCTGCATTCCTTTAAAAAAGAAAAGAAAATTACTTAGCTTTAAGTATTAAGATTTCCCAATTAAACCAAAACCAGAAAATTCAGAACCCACCAACAACAAAAAGAACTTCCACTGATATGTAAAAATTACTTAGCTTTAATCAATATCCAGAACAAAAATAAAACAACAAGGTCGTTAATATTTGAAAGACGAAATGCTATTGAGATGGGTAGGACTTAATAGTGAGATTGGATTAAAAAAAAACCCTAAACCACAACAAAAACCCTAAAAAGAACAATGCAAACTAATAATTGAAGCATAGATATAATAGAAAAGAAGATATCGAGAGGGACCTTGAGGATTCGAATCTCGTTATCGAGAAGACGGGACGCTCGGACGATGTCCTCGGTGGTCATCGACATCAGCTGGTCCTCTTCAACGTTCGAATCTTCTACCATGGCGGTCGCCATCGGTGACAGTTCTTGAATCAACGGCGAATTTGATCCAAAGATCGATCACAGAAACAAAAAAGCAGTCGAATTAGAACGAAAATGAAGGGTAAAAGACAGAAAAATTGAAAGAATTTTGGGTTTCTATTACTTTATAGTACTCAAACTTGTTTTCGAAGAAATGGAGAGTCTCTGAGAGGGATTTGGAAGTGCGTCTCGGGCTATCTTGGACCCATTTTGAACCAAGTCGGACCTCCCATTTTGGCCCGATTTCTTTCTCATGGGCTATTTTTTGGCCTACTTCATTCACATTTGGACCATATCTTAGGCCTAAGTATTTTAAATTTTGGGCCTATTTATTTTTCTCAATTAGGTTCATAAAAATTCATTGATGAAGTACTTAAAAAGATTATTAAATAACAGTTGAAGGTTGCAAAAAATTTTAATCATGCATTTCAAGATTACTGATTTTGTTGTCTAAAAGTTATTGAAAAATGTTATAAAATTATCTAATATTTCAATAATCCGAGTATTTAACATTTCATTAATGTTGACTTACTAAATTTGCATATAAGCTATTGATAAAGTACATTCGAGATTAATAAATAATGATATATGTATTGATATGTCGGTAACTCAACGTTGCTGAATATTCGTAAAAAGTTATTGATAAATAACGAGTGATGTTGCTTAAAAATGATGAAAGTTATAACAAATGCCCGTGTCTTTTTGACGTCATTGATTTTGCCGATAATTTATCGAAACAACTATAAAATTTTATGAATTTTTTTAAAGACGAATCGGAGCAACAAAAGATTGAATCTCAGTGTATCGTGACAATAAGGTCACTCTACCACTTACAAAAACAATCGAGTATTTAAGTCGTCCGTGATGGGAATTATGCTTCAAGGAGGCCCAAATTACATAATATTTCAACAACTAAGTATCTAATATTTCAGTATTGCAAGTTACTGAGTATCCATATGGCAATGGGGGAAATCTCAAAGCTTCCAATAAATTCCTGATCGATGCAAAATGCCTGCAATGATAGCCCAGAAGAGGATCTCTGCAAATATAACATAGAGCAGAATGCCTACTCTTCTTGAATGCCAAACCCCAATGAATATGTGCTTTTGAATCCAATATACCTGCCAATGCCATAGATTAGTTCGAACTGATTCAAATTCATGGAGTAAATCATTCATGTGGAAAACTAAACCCACCAGTGTATTATGTGGATCCTGGTAGTACCATCCATTGATGAAACCTGCAAAGATCCCTTCAGCTGCCATAACATAAACCAGCATGGCATTCATGCCAATCCATTTCAATGGCAGAAACACCAGCTTCAGATCCCAAATATCAACCTGGCAAAGCCAAAATTTTTGCTTCAGATCAGCATAAGGTATCAGGATAGCTGGAAAATGTCACCTGTTTTCGACTGCTGAGAGTGCCATGTTGAAAGCACATACCAGGATATAGATGGCTGAGAAAACAAGTGCTGCTGCTCCAGATGTTACACAAACATAGCTGAAAGTGTATAGCTGTTTATTCAAAGGAATCGCTGTGAAATGTAGAACAATTCCAAGAATAAGGAGAGCAATTCCCATCATGATCCACTGCCTCAGTCTTTCAGAATGACCCTGGAATCGATTTTTTCATTTTTTATCAAAGACAAGAAGCAATGGTATCTTGATATTATAACCGAGAACCGGAATCCTAACCTTCAAATGTACAAGCACATGCCCAAAATGGACTCCAATGATTGTAGAAAGAACAGCAGATATTGAACTGCAATTAGCATACACAACGTGCTAGATCAATAGCTGTAAAGATAGAAAACTCCCACACAGAATTAGTGGTTACAGAGTCCAGAGACCTTAGAATCCCTTCAGGTTCGAAGGGTGCATGGCACCATGATGGAGCGGCATCTTTAAATGGTCCCTCATAAGGGGAATTCACAGTGCAAGCCTGCAGTACTTTAGGAAAAGATTTCAGACCTGTAACTGCTATTCACTGTAAACTAGGTGATTTTAATTTCCAAAGAGGATCATAGCCAGAATTGCAACTACGAAAACACACCCTGGATCTTCTCCATGCTGGTCGTTGGTACATGTGATTGATCCCTAATACTTCTCTGTCAATATATCCCACAGCATTGCAAGGAGGATCCAGTTTTCCTCTCACATTGCAGGCTACCTAAAATGAAATACAGAAAATCTTATCAAACAACAGATAGAACTTTCCCTCAGAGTGGCATACTATTAGATAGAATACAGCAGTTCGTTATCTGGAACTTTATGGTTTTGTAGGATGAGATTAAGGGCAACCAAGGGCTTACAGTGAAAACCTTCCCATAATCAGCACTGTCCTTATTTTGGACAGTGAACTGCCAGTCAGGAACATATGTTCCATAAAGTAAAGCCAAGTACATAATAAGTATGCATGCACCCACCAGCCTGTAGATTTGGAAACAGAGAACTAGTTAGTAGTATACATTATGATTATGGAGATAAATACCATACCAAGAAAAATCGAAGATGAACTTACCAATGCCAACAGTATAACCTGAACACAGAGAAATGACCAGCTGAAACATCTTTGGGTTGTGCATCTTTCAGAAAAATCTCTGCAAGTGCCACTACCAGATATGCAAAAGCTATTCTCTACAAAAGGTAAAGGGAATTTACTTCCTAAAGCCATTTCTAAGGACTAAATTCTGCAATTAACATCAGGAACATATACCTGTAGAATGCCACAGAATCTTATCATTTTCATATCAACGCCATATGTTAGCTTGTCAGGAGCATGAGAATACCCTCCTTCATGACAGATATAAGGATCCAAAGTTAGCATCAAAAGCTTTTCCCTCGTCTTTTAGAATTTGCAGAGATGGATTAAGATAAAAGAATTTCTCAATTTGGAATCTATAACTGCTTCAGGAACATTTGCTAGGGTGGTAAGTCACTTAGTTGCTTATGAATTATACCACCATAATCTTCTATAATGTTTTGTTAGGATAAGCATCCTCAGCTAAATGTGATAATTAGCACATCATGAATGCCTAAACCCTGAGCAGATAGGAACTGATCACCCCCCAAAGTCTCAACCTTTTTCCCTTGACAGCTACTAGTATATGACAAACAAAGGAAACCAAACCTTGTAGTAAGAGACCCCAAAAGAGGAGCTTCAAAGTTCTGAAACCCACCTTCTGGATAGCTTTGCCTTTACCTGGTATTCTCTACAAGAAACTTAACCATGATTAGCCATAGTCTCGGAGAGGAAGAAAAAGACAGTAAGGTACTCACTGTAGTAAATCCAAACTGCTAGTTCATTAACTTTGAAGAAGAAGAAGAAGAAGAAGAAGATCCTTACAACCTTAAGAGCAAGAGGAATGGCCATGCCAACAATGAAAAGAAAGAAGGGCATAACGAAATCGGCAAGGTTGCAGCCGTGCCATGGTGCATGACCAATCACAGGCCACTCTCCTCCAGCATCATCTACTAGAATCATCAGCTACAAAAAGTAAAGAAATTCATTAAAAAAGAAAAAAAAGAAAAAACCCCAACAGTCCAGCTCACAGAAAGACTTAACAGAAAATGAAGAGTACCGCCACAGTAAGGCCTCTGAAAATGTCAAGTGAGGCAACACGCTGAGTTTTATTGGGCTTCTGAGCTGAGTCGTCGGCCATGGGGATGGCCAGAGTATGACGTTGAGCAGGTTCTGCTTTGATTTCAGCCATTCTGAAAGCATCCAGTTACTGTCGGCCTGAAAAGGTGGTTGCTGTAAGAAAAGCTAACAAAGAAGAAAAAAATAATTGATTAAGATTGTATAATTTCTTTGTTCTTTTTTTTTAATTATTTTGGATTTTTCTCCTGGGGCAGTGTGCTGCTGACAGTAACCTTAGATTATTGGAGTAACAAGTTCAACGACGTTATCTGCGTGCACGTGTTTCTGAAGACAAAGGTTTGAACACGAAGTCAAAAAATATCTGAACATGAGATACGTTTGTGTTTCATAGGCTATTTAAACACTTTACAAGAAAATTTAATATTTTATTTTTTCAATAAATTGAGAAAAATACTTTTCGAAGAGAGGATTGAGGAGAGGAAAGTCAACGATAAGATTAGGAAAATGGAGGGTCTATTATTGTATCTTAAAAAAAATTAGATGGGATATTCATAATCTGCAGCTCTTTATTCTTTTCCAAGGAAGCACTTTGCTATTTGTGTTGGACATAAACTTAATGTCAAGGGCCCAGAATCGACAGAGTCATAATTTGTGCATTAAGGCGAGATTAGGTATTTAAGGGTTAAAACTATAACGCCTTATATAGTCATACATTGCCGACAATAGAAACTGTTGATGAGATTTTGAAGTTTAGAGAAAGCAGAAGATGCACCATCACCACTGAAGACATCAAAGAACGAAAACTAGTAATTTAGTTTCTGTTTCAAAAAGTTTTACATCAAGAGAATAAGACACTGAATCTGTTCCTCATTAGCAATCTCCCTTCCATGCAATCATCCTAATTGCAACGTAGCAAGACAGATATCCCACTTGATCTTGTTTGTAAACGAAACATAATGCTTCAAAGTTTGTGCCAAATTGTTTCCAATCCAATTACTGAACTGTTGAACATAGTATCAAACGACCTTGTCCACCCACCTGTTTCACAAAAGGGCACTGTTTCTGTTTTATAAACAAAGATTAACAAAAGGTCCCCTGGATGGACAATGATAGATAGGTATGCAATTTGGGTAGCAACTATAGCATATGATTAACAATGTCATAAACTCATGCATCCAAATGGGATTTTGACCAATGACCTAACCCTCCATCCTGCTCATGCAACAAAGATACATTGTTTGAGTGAAGAAAGATTGCAGAGACAAGAATGCATATGATTAACAATGTCATAAACTCATGCATCCAAATGGGATTTTAACCATTGACCTAAACCTCCATCCTGCTCATGCAAGGAAGATATAATGTTCGAGTGAATAAAGATTGCAGAGACAAGAATGTATATGATTAACAATGAGATAAACTCACGAGTCCAAATGGATTTTGACCAATGACCTAACCTCCATCCACCATCCTTCTCATGCTATGAAGATATATCATTCAACTGAAGAAAGATTGCAGAGACAAGAATGCCATTTGTACTAGATCAATAGCAACAATTATGAAGATTGAAGGGCATTCAACCTTAAGACTGCTAAGAAATGATGATTAAGGTATCAGTCATCCCTTGATGAACATGACAGCCCACACTGAATGTGACATGGCAACCGAAACAATACAAGAATGCATAAAATGGAGCTAGAGGGAAACAAAAAAAAAATATTAGTTTTACCTTTGTTTCCACCGGGTTTACCAGCTGACCTTCCCCTAGCCCTGCCTTTAGCCCTCCCCTCATCTCCACCAGGCTCATTGCCTTTAGCTTTTCCACCAACAGCACCTTCTTCTCTAACTCTGCCCCTTACGCAGCCCACCCCAGGCGGCTTTCTATCCGAGCAAGTTTAACTAGAGATACCAACAGAAGGATTGCCGAGAGAAGGACATGCATATGGCTTAATGCATGGCTCTTGGCCTCTTCTTTAACTTTGCCAATCACCTGAAAGGGAAACCCAGCAATCATAACTGCAACAGCGTAGGAGTTCTGCTTTTATAAAGATAAGCTCGCTTAGTGCAGATTAAAGAAAATGCATTCTTGTTGGTTCAAAAAACAACTAATTGAAAAATCCTATGCCACCATTTCATCATTGAGAGCCAGGTATGAGAAGAGAAGCAGAAACGCAAAGAATATGAACTACTTAAAAAATTCATTATAAGCACACAGTTGGGCAGCTCCCTGGAGAGCAAGGGGATCCATTCATACAACAAGAGCTGCAGAAATATAAATTTGCTTGATAAATCAAACAATTCCCACTTGCTGAATAAGGGCAAACTCTGGGTCAGCAAGGCAACCAATCTCAAGGGTATCATCAGAGGATGCGCTTCGACGAAAGGCATCCAACCAAAGCTACATCACCGGTTACTAAGAGAAAAGCTTTGAAAGAGGATGCCTCACGGAGCACATAAAAAATAGTCTGATTTGGCTAAAGAAGCATCATTCCAGAGGCAGCAAATGGACCCGAAGAACTAATAAGGAAAATCAATTTGAAAAATTAAAAAAAAAAAAAAACAAGAAGAAGAAGCATGGGTAGTAATGCATCATCGGGGGGACTCGAAGATACTCGATTGTATTCCCACGAATGTAACTCTGATTTACCATTATCGCTACTGCGGATTCAATAGAGAGAGAGAGAGGGATCGGTTCTGAGCTTGGATGTGTTTTTGAAATTGCGGCTATTGGAGGGGACCAACGAATTCCACGTTGGTCGTGTATTAGGTTTAGATCGGATTAAGTATTAATCTGCGAGACATTTTTTAAGACAAATCGTGAGACACAATGAATCAATATTAACATCTTTAATCTGTGAAACGTTTCTTAAGACAAAACAATAGGACTAACAGGCTCTAGAAAGAACAACACTTTTTGACAGCACTATGGTTCTTGATACACTTTTTCAAAAAAAAGTACGGGGTGAAGCTCAATCAATCCGTTGTCGTCCAGTGGCTAGGATGTCTGGCTTTCACCCAGGAGACCCGGGTTCGATCCCCGGCAACGGAATTACGAACTCTTTTTGCTCAAATTAGAACAATAAAGGCAGATTAATTAATACTTGAATAGTAGAAAAGCATAATCTAAGAATTTTAATATTGTTCCTATATGATCTATGACACTGGAATCTGGAACATACAATTGCTCAGGCATACGTACTAAAATTTTCCACAAGCACCACAAGAAAGATGTTGGGGAACTATTCAAAGCAATGCTATACATGGCTTGTAAAGAATGATGCGGGATAAGCACACCAAAATTTGAGACTCTTACAGGAGAACACAACTTGCACACCAAATAACAGATAACTGTAAAATCAAGGTGGTTGGAGGCGAAACAACAGTTGTAAACTCTCAGCAACTGTACTACAGATACTGTCCGGTGACCGGGGGACCCAGCTTAAATCGATTTTATGCATCAAGGGATGTGCTTTACGAGTTTGGTATGGTATAGTCACTTTCCAATTCCCAGTTCTTTTGATATCTCTCTTGTCAGGCTGAATTGTGAAGTGTTATGCCATGGGAATAAGGTTCGAGTAACTGGAAGTTTCCTGCGAAGATCCTGCATGGCACATAAAAATTTTAAGAGCATTAGTTTCATTTCAACGGGGTTCCTGAAGTTGACGAGTATTCTAGATGGACATCAGGAGATCTAATATTCTCTCTGTAGACAAACATTCTAGCTAGGATTTATCTATTGCTCCAGCATGACTCCTACCAGCAATATGATTTTCCACAGAAAAACATAAAATGGTATTAGGTTCCATCATCCACATACTGGCATGATTGAGAAACAAGCAGTATCCTTCAAATAAAACCCAAAAATAGCTGGGTGTAACGGTTGAAAACAAATCTAAAAATGGTATCCTAACCTAATTCAAAAGGTTTCCCCAGCAACTTTTGGCTAAAAAGGCCTTTCAAATCAAAACATACCTTGAAAGTGGTATCTGGCAAATTCAAATAGGATGCCTGCATTATGTCTCGACTGTCAGTAAAGAACTCTAGAAAACTCAAGCATTTGAAATAAACCAGACATATTGAAAGCAACCTCAAGGGATGCCAGGTACTCTGTCTCATGGTGGCGAATTATGGTGGCTATAGAAACTGCACTATCATCAGGGGACTGAAACAAACACAGAAAGTATTAATCATATGAAACCAATTATAGAAAGAGGACAGGGCAGAAAGAGGTCAGAAGGCATTTCTGTTGATGCACGTTCAGGAGCCACAGGGCAGGATAAACTACGCCAACAAAAATTACCTACTGCCACTGTTAATAACTCTAAAACTTCTATTTTACAACTTATGGTAATATCCAAACTATATATCTCACATGCCTTCACATTAGAATATTTGCTCAATACAGTTATCAGCCTGAAATGCTATGTCAAAATAGTTAAACTATTAAAAATAGTTGAAAGGCAAAAGAAAAGAAAAGAAAGAACCAAGGAAGAAGACAAGAGAGGGGGGGAGGGGAGCAATGTTAAAAGAGCTTGTCAATTTTGTAATAACCTGAAATAATGTAGAATCTTTACATTCATGTCTTGCATCTAATTGCACGTTTCCCTCTTCAAAATAGTGTGCACCGACCTGAGATGAAAAAGAACTGACTCATTCAGATCTGAAATGCGGGAAGAAAAGAGTCACAAATATGCCATGCACTAAGTCATGAGAAATACTGAAATACCTGCAATTTGCCTTTCAATTCCAGTATTTGAATATCATCTTTAAACTCAATGTTCCATATTGACCGCCAACTTCCATTGCTGTAAAGCCAAAAAGCATTATTAGAAGATAAACAGTCATGTGTTTCTGTGTGATCCTCTGTTAGACTACTAACAGATAATCAAATAGCTAGTCAGCTATACAATCAAGCAATTACAGTAGAACAGTCACTAGTACATTCTAGTCTAACAAATTTAACGCACCAGAAATTCTGTGGGCTAAGTCTAGCAGCAGAAATCACTACAACAAGCTCAAAATCAGATCCAGGTCCCTCCACATCTTTTCCATTAGTACAGTAAACTGAACAAAAACCTTTTGGATAAGCTTCACCAACATACTTTGACATTTCTACGTCCAAAGCACATCTGCAACGAAAACAATGAAATTAAGTACAAATTGTAATTAAAGCATCAGATATGCACCCTAATTCCAGTGATAAACTGCCATTGGTTTTTGCTTAGAACTTTATGATATAAAGTAGGGATGATAGAAAGAGCAACTATGATTACATCTCTGTTCATGATGAGTGCTAGTTTCAGCAATAACCATCAAACTTATCAGTTGTTGGCATTAAGCAACTTTATAGATCCTGGGACAGTCCTTGGTATCAATCCAGGAGAGTCAAAAGCCGGGAGAGAATCATAGAACAGCCACAATTAAACACAAAAACCTACACTAACATGCAGGTAAAGGCGCAGTAGTAACAAAAACCTACACGTTTGGAATGGGTCACTGTGCACAACAGGCAAAGGTTCAAATTCAAGTCATTTCCATGTCAGCAAACATGAAATAAATTAGATCTAAGGCGGTTCTAATTTGGATCCCGCTATGGAGGAAATAGGCACTTGAAATGTAAAGACCCCATATTATTCTGTCAACTCTATTAAATCTCACAGAGAGATGCTCGTAATAGTTCATTAGAAATCAATTAAAAATAATATCAGTCCATTAGAGCTGTAATGCCTACCGGTATTCCTCTATATACGGGGATGGAAGCTCCTCATCAGTGGCAGGTCTCACCTCTGTACAAACCTGAACGAATTTAGGACATCATGATATAAACATTCAAATTAAATGACGCATTAACATTCTAAGTGTCATATCATCAGGAAGAAAACTACCGAATATTAAAAATTTCAACTTCGGGAAAAGATTTTACAGCAAAGGTTCTTTGAATTTTATGGCATTAAGAAGTTTCAATCACAAGATGCATTAATAAGGCTAGAAGGTACCTGTTTGACATGGTCAACTATGGCAACTTGAGCAGTCTTGGGGTCTAGATACTCATTATCCTGAAGCTCCCCATATGATGTAACCAGGACCTAAACTCCAATTGGACAACATTGCAACAATCAGATTTGTTTTAGAACCAAATTCAATGACATCAGCATTGAACAAAGAGACCAGAAATTGTAATTATCATCATATTTGATTAAAAGAGAACAAGCCAATATGAGAAATGGAGGTAATTGGATGACTTATGGACCATAACCATGGAAAATAAGCTCAATATCCTATCTAGAAAATGTTAGAAATGAAGCACTTAAAACGCAATGATCGATACTCATTGCCTCTAAAGTAAACAATCAAGGCACTCTAAAATGACATATAAACCTCCAGCATTCAAGCTACACTTACAACATTTAACCAACTAAGACATGTTTGTATTTATTATGCATAATCCAACATAAACTACAAATATGAAGCAAGGCAATTCGTGATAATAAATGTATACCTTAAAAACATAAAATGCATGAACTATAAGAAAGCTATTTCTGGCAATCCCGAAACATATCAAATGCACTTACATTTCTGTAAGCCTAACCAATCACATTACTATACATCTAACTTTAAGTTACTAATAATTAACACTAAAGCAAATTATATTAAGGGTTTCTAAGACTTACATCTCCGAATCTACCAGGCATTTCGAGGCAAATCATGTGAGATTTGTTGTAAACAGGAAATGCCTCCGATACCGCCTCATTGTACACGTCGTCATCATTCAAAACAGACTTCAAATCTGCAAAAAAATATATTATATATAAAAATGATATAAGAAAAATCGACAATGGAACCGATCAATCCAAATCAAATGCGAATCCAACAAACGAGATAGAGAATAGAACTAATTGATCAAACTGATCGATCGAAAACTAAAACGACAACGACAATGGCAAATGCAAGGCTAAAACGACACTAGACAGAGAGAGAGAGAGAGACCTTTAGCGACGTATTGGATTTCGCCAGCGGGAGCGTTGAGGAGGAACCATTTGGCGATCTCTTTCCTTTGCTCCTCACTCAGCTCTGTTTCTTCTTCTGCCATACCTATCTTTCTAGCTCTCTGCAGAGCAAATTTTAAAGGAAAAAACCTAAACCGTTTGGATTTGTTTGGAACGAGAAACAGAAGAAAAGCAGAGGAAAATGAAAGAGAGAGAGAGATATGAAGAAGAAGATAATGATCTGTAAAGGCTTTCTGGTTTGTGAAACAAGAGAGTGAAGGAAAAAGAGAAAAAACAAATATCGAAATCATTTCCGCCTGTGGGGTTTTGATTTTCTTTCAGCCCCTTTAAACGACGTCGTAGCCTCGACATCAAAGAGCGATGTCGTTTCAAAGCCTTTCAAAATTTTTCTCTCGGGCTTAGAAAAGTTTAAGCAAGTAATGAAAAACTCCGAAAATAAAATAAGACAATTTATATACATAAGTTGTTATTCTTTTAATAGCATGCAAATAAGTTTTTATTTTTTAGTTTGTATCTACGTAAACTCGTAATTTCAACGAAAAGTTATTAATCATCAAATTTAATATTATCGAATATTTTCTATCCACATAATATTTGATGTGATAATTAACATAATCACATAACTACCGATGTTAAATAAATCACATCACCTACATAAATCCGTAATTTTAACAAAAGATTAACAAGCATCAAACATAATACAAATAAAAATTTTCTATCCATGTGATATATGACGTGATAATTACTGTGATCACATGATTATCGATGTTAAATAAGTTACATGATCACTTCATTTGTCACGTGACAAAATCTGTATCAGTTGACATTGGTCAGACGATTGTTAATTTTTTGGTAAAATGAAAGACGTGCAACTACAAATCAAAAAATAAATAAGGGTTAAACTACTTGGCACAGGTTAAAGGTGATAGAGAGCTACACATTTTATTGTGAAAGGGCTAATGGTGAGTGTTGAATATCAAAATTTTGATTTACAGATTCTACAGGGTACATTTTAGCAGGTATTCCACTGTTGAACTAACAAATTAGCTTCCAAAAACTGTTTCCAAACCCTCAGCGGGCGTATGTCCCTAATGCTAGCAGAATTTTCCTTTGCTCTGGGGTTCATGAACAAGCCTCTTGCTGCAAAACCCATCAGTTCGGTTGGATCCATGTAACTGCGAATCCTTGATGCAATCCCACCTTCAAAAGAAAACCCCATTCTAAAATATCGATGATCATCGGGAGAGCACTCTTCTGAAGAGGTAACAGCGTTTGGCTTCAGCTGGACTTTGGTTTCCTGTCCTGATGATTCATCCACCATACATTCATTGCTTCCTAAGCCAAATGGATCCCAATCTACCTGATGCAGGATATCAGCTGTCCTTTTTGCAGCATTGATGTGATGATTTTCCAACCGGATAGATTGCTCGAGCACTAATTTGTCAACTTGTACTTTTAAGTTCTGCAGGTGATGCCCGATTCTAGAGGCCACAGCATCGTACAATTTTCCTCTTGATGCATCTACGGGTTCTTCCACATTGAGCAGATCATCAAAATGTATAGGGTCTCCAATTAGAACTGTCACCTACAAAATTTTATGCATTAAGAGAAATCATCAGCTAGAGTCGGCAAAAAAAAGTAAAGGAAACAAAGAAATCAACATATCACTTCATAAGAGCAAATGTAATCATAAACATAAAACTATGATATAACCAGCCATTAGCAAGGATTTGCTTGTCAAGCCCAATATGGGGAAAGAGGTTTAGGGAAGTGAAAAAGGGAAGAGTGGAGAAGGGTAGAGATGTTAAAATAGGGGAGAGAAAGAAAGAACACAATGTTACTAAAGATGGAACGATGAGGGAGGCATTTGCAGCCTGTAGCTGAACATGTTTAAAACATTGCAAAGTCACGCGTTGCAGACAGTACAATTACTCACAGGAGGCTGTTAAACTTACAACCTTATTGCCAGAATTGAGTGGAATGGAAACTTTAAGAATGTCTATCTAGCAAAAGAAAGAATAGCAAGACCACATACCGTCTTGCCAATCCTTGGGAAATTGGCTCCTATAGGCATAACATCTTGCATTCCAGTATGCACAAATGGCAGGACAATTGGGGTATTGTCTGCATCTAGAACCAACCTGTATCACCATAAGGTTGTTAAATGTATTTTGTAACTGACATGGAAGAAGGAAAGGATAAAAAAAGCAAAGGAAGAAAAAAAAAAGCAACAGACATAATTGGACAAATCATTTTCTTAAAACAGATTTTATCAAAGAAGAGATGAGGCCAGTTTATTTCCAGCTAGAAGGAGATATAACTCTCATCTCTTAAAGATAAGTTATCAACAAACTCTTACCTCCCAACACCTCTCTTGGAAGACCTCACAGTTTTTCCACCATCTCGGGAACGACTGCCTTCTGGGAAGATGTGAACCCATCCACCACTATTCAACTTTGAAATAGCCATGTCCATGCCCTACAACAAAAAGAACCAAAAGGATGAAATGGGCATTAACTGCCATACATGAAACAAAGTCATGAAGAAAGGCATAGACATGCAGATGAACCTAAACCATACCGTATCACAAACCTACCAATACAGGTGCAAATATCTCAGGCCTAGACCATATTACAGAACTCCAGGAAGCAACATAAGAAGTTCAAGGAAAGAACAAAGAAACCTAGTCCCACAAAAACACTAAACAATATGCATGTAAACCAAATATGTTTGTACTAGCATGCTTACACATTGACAAAACAAATCAGTATGGGTCTACAATCAGACCAGTCTGGGACATTAGCCATCATTTCCATTTCACAGACGTTCAAATGCCAATAAGATCTCCCTCCTTTTGTTTTCCCGTTTCTTCAGTTAAATGCCCCTCATCTCAACAATACATACTGTAAATTTCACAATGCAAGGATTCTAAATTCATCTGCACAATGCGGTATAGTTATCAACTTGATCATTCAATATTTAACATTCACTGTTCCATGATTACTAAAAATACTTCTAAAACTTTAAAAGGGGTACCTTCTGATAAATCCCATCACCACGAGACACTGGCAACACTTTTACAGATCGAAAGAATGCAGAAGTCACAGGATTACTGAAACATCGATCTGATGCACACAGTGTCCATCTCAAGTTCTGAGCATCCAGAAGAACTCTCGGAGGAAGCAGCGACGCAATGACAAACGGATCATCAACCGATGCAACATGATTGCTTACCTGCAATGAATTTCAAAAAAACAATAAAACCGTTCCTTCATCAGCATATGCTACACATAATAACAGGATCACAAATAAGAGAAACACACACCTACAATTGACGACAAGCTAAAACTGATCAATAGCAAAAAACCAAAGCTTATACCGTTACAAGGGGTTTGTTCTTGGGTCTATTAAGCAATGCGTAGTGTAATTTTTCGAGGCCATAAACCTGACAGAAAAGAGAAAGACATTAGTTCTTACAAACCGCGATATACACACAAATAATTCTCAATCATACAAAAATCCTACGTACTTGAACGCGATTGAGACCATTCATGAAAACGTGGCAAACATTTCCTATCAAAGGAACAGCCACAGCTTGAAGCGTTCGCAAAACAACTGAATCCTCCTCCACATTAAAGTCCTTACTCACTGCAATACCAGCAACGTAAATGAATTTTAATTCCTAAAATATCCAAAAAAAGAGTTTTAATCAAGAGAAGACATCAGATTCAGAGCAGGAAAAACAAAAAACAGTGACCTCGTTTGAGGTTGAAAGCGGAGGAAGAAGGGAGAGAATCGCGACGGAAGTCACGGAAACGACGGAGCCAGCGTTGGACCGTGGAGGAGAAGTAACGATCAGCGAACATCGAATGACGGTGGCGGCGATGGCGATCAACCGCTACCCTGAACCGCTGCCTGAGCTGGAGCTGTAAAACGCGAGCCTTGTTCTTCCATAGATCTCCCCTGTCTATCCACTGCACGGCCATTACTTTTGCTTCTTCTTTCTCTATTTTGGCAGATTTTCTCAGCGAATTTCTGAAAAAAAAAATAAAGAGAGAATTCGTCTTTTTCTTTTCTTTTTCTTTTTTTTTTTCTGTTGATCTGATTAAAATAGCAGAGAAGCGTGAGTATGAAGAGCGGAGACAGAAAGGTGCGAAAGAGAAACTGGAGAGGCGGCAGGGATAGTGACTGACCATTTAGCATATCGGGTCGGGTTGTCGGATGATTCGGTTATTTAAAAATATTTTAATTACTTTTTTGAATTTTTTTCTTTATTTAAAAATATAAATTAAATTTTGATTTTCATTAATTATATTTTCTAAAAAAATTTATCCTTAACTTAGAAAAAAAGTGGTAATAAGAGTAATAAGCATTTTTTTTTACTTTTTAAACGAGATATTAATTTGAAATAAATAAAGATACACAAATAAGCTAGTATTTACAAATAAATATATTCTTTCAAATTTCAATTCATAATATTATCTTTTTGAGACGGTTTTTGTAACTTTGTAACAAATTTTTTATACTAATGAAATTACTTTAATTACATGTATAAAACATAATACGATATAATGAATACACTAATTAATCAAAATAAAATGTGTTATTATTGTTAATAATAATGATATAAGTTAAGCAATTCAATGGGATCAAATTTATCTGAATCATTGTTGAGCCAAACTTAAGCAACTTGAGTAGTAGGCTCGATTGCATTATGACAAATAATAATGATATAACTATTATGAATAACAACATCATTATCATTGTTTCAATGATTTTCTCTTATTGTATTGAATTTAAGTAATTATGATGTGATTGAAGGGATGAAATTATAAAAAAACAAATATTTTACCTTTAAAGTTAATTTTGTAATATTTTAATTTTATACTTATAATAATCTTATTCGAGAAAATATTACAATTACAATTTACAAATAGCTTAGGATTAATAGTTTAATATTAAAAATAATTTCGAATTTTCTTATTTTTATAATAATAAATCCATATATATTATCCTAATCATCATAAAAAAATTTATCGGGTCGGGTTGACTGATCAAAGTTTTCTTTTATTATTTGATTATCGAGTGTTGGATAAGATGCTTTGGTGGGTGCAATAGGGGTAAAATCTCTGTTGGGGCCACGGGAGACACGTCAGATGTGCATAGGACGCATTGTTAAGTGACACACGTAACCTTAAAACGTCGGGAACATTGAGGCTGGCGCATGCTATAACTTCCAGAAGTATCTTGTCCTAAAAATACCTTTTGGGCTGGGTCATTTTGGGCTTAAAATTCTTAATTTTGCGGACCCTGAAAAACAGAGGCTCGCCTTTTTAGTATTCCCAAAAAGTCCTCCAATTATGTTAATTTATACAACTAATCCCTTAATTTTTTTTATTACATCCAAACAAGTTTTTATTTTCTGATTTATACCCACACAACACTTAACTTTAACAGAAAATTAACAATATCTAGACTCAATATCAACTGTTATTTTTTATCTACGTGACATGACGTAATAATTGATGTGAAACAAGTCACTTAATCATATCATATATCATGTAAATTGAAAATACAAATGTACATTAAGTTCGATGATTGCTAATTTTCCGTAAAGATTAAGAGCTTGTGTGAATACAAATTAAGGAGAAAGGCTTCCTTGAGTAGAATAAAGAAACTATGCACTATTAAGATTAAGGCTTATTAGGAGGAATCTCTCACATGGTTTAAAACTTGTATGACAAGCATAAATGAGGGATGGCTGACACTTCATCAAAACAGAACTTGGGCAAGTAAGTTTACGCATTGATGGTTTCCAAAATTTCTTTCTACAAATCACAATCAGTTAGAAATTTGACATTTTAACTAAAAAGTGAGGCTTCTTGGTCATTAAACAGTCAGAAACACTGGCTTGGCATTTTGAGCATCCAAGCTTCCAAAAGTCCAATCCTCCACCCGAGTTTTCTCTACCAATTATTGAAACAATGGTCAGATTTCAAGCTCATCTTTAGCTCAACCTCCATTCTGAGGATCATGCAAAAGAATTGATAATCTGCTACTGACAAAACCACCTAGACAGGATGAAGCATTGAGTATGTTTCCAATGATGAAGATTGAAAGGCACTCGAGTGGATTAGGACTGTTCAAGTGATAAAGGAGAGCATTTACCTTAAGAAGAATCAGCAAATGAAAATCTGATAATCAGGCTGTGGATCTCCAATGTTCAAATAGTTTACATCAACGACAACACTGCCCAGATCATCTGGCCAAAACCAAGAAATTTTGTGCTAATTGCTAAGTCATTCCATTAAGTTAAGCAAAAAATGCATACATATGCTTAACTATACAAATAAAACTAGCATAAAGACAAATGGTTAATCAAACCTTCATATATTGTCCTCACATAATTCACATACTCAGGTATGAGATCCCTATATATGATTCCTCCGGGACGTGCATCCAGGACGAGCAGGACTCCTGTCAAATCATTATCATGACCAAATTAATAAATATTGAATCCTCGTCTTTCAAAATAGAGAAACAGTAGTAGAATCTTTTCAGTTCCAAATTTCATTTTTGCTTTTACTACAAAAGTTCTGTAGGCACTGAGAACAGATTGTTTCTGGTATTTTTAGTAGCACTGAACTTGGAACCTATAGAAAGACCTACCTGGAGCCATCCAACCTTTTGTTGAATTGCTTGGCAATGGAGCAAGCCAGAGAATATTTCTCAAGTTCATTGAATCATCATAAGTCACGTTGGACCCTGGAAAAAGCAAATGTAATCAATAATGGATAGAGCACAAAACATCACAGTATGGAATTCATATATGTTGTGTCTTTAAATAGTAAGAAGCTACTAGAAAATGTAACACTTCTGCCTATAGATCAAAGAAAACATCATATTGTACCCTTCTGGCAATATCCCATGTTGATTGGAAACATGTCTTTATCATATGCTGGGTATTCTTTAGCATGAAATCTGCCATTGAAATGCTACAAGTTAGGAACATGCAAGCGTTCAAAGTAATAGATTGGTAAAAGTATTGCTGGTAGAGACCATTATCCATCTTATCCCTTTTCCATCCCTTTTTCATATAAGCTTCCAACTCTTAAAAAGTGGCCAGTGCCTCACTAATAATCACAGTTTATAGCATCTCTAGACATAATAATTCTTCACCAATTTCATACATTTTCCTAAAGGTCTAAGGCTTCACAAAAGAAGCTGATCAAAACAATGATACCCCAAGTTCCAAAACTAAAGAGGTTCAAATTTGCCATATGAATACTGGCCCTTGAATTTCGATAAATAAAAATTTCCAGAAGCTGTCACCTAACTTCTTTATTCAACATTTTTCCAATTTGAGTCCTATGCAAATTACATCTCCGCTGCACAAGCAGATTGATCATGCAAAAAGATAAAGCTTACAATATGCCAAGCCTTCCGGTCTCTGTGGCAATAAAAATGTGACCATGAAACAAATCATATCGAGTTAATGAAACTTTCAATCCAACAGAAGGACCCCTCTCAACAATAAGTTTGAACAAGTATTCAAGATATGAATTCAACTCCTGCAATTTCAGAAAAACCAAATATAAGCTAAACATCTAAATAAGTTTCCGGGAAAATACCAAAAGTATTGAAGAGTCTGGTTTATAAACCTGACTTATGAAGCGTCTACCATAGGGCGTTCTGGTTAACCCACATTTATTTTCCTTTGATCCTTCGACATCAGGCACCTGATTCACGCGTAATGACAGCCGTTCATCAGCTGAAACCCACCAATTATGGAAAAGTTTACTGCTTTCAGCTGTGAGAACACGAAGTTAAATCAACTAAAAACTTACAGGCAAGACAGTTGGATCAAGGGCGCGATGGATTGAACCGGGATCACCACCAGAGTCAACAGCGAGACGGGCCAGCTCGAGAACCGGTTCGGGAGGCCACCAAACGAGCTCATTTTCCTCATCTCTTGGACTCTTAAGAAGGGTCCGTCTATAAGAAAGGGATTTGGAATCTGGGGTTTTTCGGGTATCGATGGGAGTGAAGGGTACGAGGAATTTGAAGCAGGATTTGAGTTCATCAGCGACCGAAGGGTTAACCGAGGAAGACTGAGATGGCGGGCCGAGGAGAGAGAGCAAATCGGACGGCGTAGCTTTGGGAATCGAAGGCGATGAGGATGGGGATTTGGAGAAGAAGAAGGGAGACGAGGAAGAAGCTGCGAAAGAAAGAGAAAGGAAAATGGTGAATCGGAGGGAAAGAGAGGTATTGCCCATTGGCAAATTTCCCTCCTTTCTGTAAACAGCTGTTTTCCTGTGAACTCCCTTAGAACTTGGAAAGGTGATTCGATTAGATTTTGCCACGTCAGCTTATGTTTAGTGGGTCCATTAAAACCATTGATTGGGTGAGGAGATAGGATTTGGGCAACAAATCCTTATTTAAAGAAATTTTTGTAATTTTAATCCATGTTTAAGGATATTTTTGTAGTTTTAATAAACAAAATTATCGATTTAAACAGAAATTATTCACAATATATTATTTAAATAATACAAATATCCATAAGATACTAATATGGAGATGTTAAAACTATAAAATGTGATGAAACATGGGCCTTCCTGGCAGCCAATGAATGTTAAATTAGTACTGACAGGTTTATGATAAAAGTTTAAGAAAAGAAAACTGGTTTTACAATGCTAGGAAGTGGCATGAAAGGCTAAATTATCACAATCTGTAAGATTATACAGAATTTGACTACAAAACTTAAAAGGACCATTGTTCTGGTATCTTTCTTTAAATCTGTTTGTGCATCCCTGGTTTCCATCTTCATCGAGTATGCCATCGACCTGCAATCTATTCCAGCTAAACTGTATTGTTAAAATTCTGCTCATGACGGGGTATTAATTGTGTCCCTGCATATTCAAGACTCCTGAAAAGATGACAAGGGTACTCTGCCGGATTGAACTATGTTACGGAATTTATATAGGCAGTCCAATGGGACGAAATTTCTGCTGCACAAACAGAATTAAGAGTCTTAAAACATGGCAACAGACAAAAATGAAAGGTTCAAACTACCAGCATTGTTTGACACAGCTCTGGGAATACGAGGATAATTCTACCAAAGCCTAAAATCATTGCATTCGTAATTTACATTGTTGTCTCTAGTTGTTTTTATTCAATTTCAATTATCACACTAGGAAAAGCATAAATATCTTAGTGCCACTGAGCCAATATGGTCAAAACCAGCTCCTTCCAAACAAATGGTCTAAAACCAACATTCCACTACAGAAGCAATGTCCCTAGTCAGCCAAAGATTAGTTCTGCAAAAGCAGGGTGAAGAAGACTTCACTTACAGTGACGAGTGCTGCCACCCAGACACTAAAAGCCATCCATGACTTTGATGCCAGCATTCTTGTCCCACTCCTCTGGAGCAGCAACTTCTGCCATTACCTTTTCCTGACCACGCCAAAGGATCTGCCCGCGAAACACATGCCCTCAGATAGGTATCATGAAAGATGAAATACCAAAAATTATAATTATACTGCACTCACCTTGTCAATGACCCCAAACTCTTTAGCTCTGGTAGCATCCATATAAAATGGTCTTTTCATCACATTGGCTACCATCTCTACTGACTAATGATAGAGAAAGTGATATACTGAGTTCCTTCATTTTTGCAAATTTTATATCTAACAAAGAAGACTAGCATATATTCATCACACTTACATTTCCTGTGTGCTTGGCCAGAAGTTCCACTAGTATGTCCCTGTTTATTATTACCTGCAAAACCAAATCACAGTCAGAGGGCTTCATACTGCAATTTAGATTCATAAATTGCAACCTCTCAAAAGGCTGTGAAAGACTCAAAGAAGAGCCCAAGATGAACAATTAAAGAAAAATGCAAATCCAGATCAAATATTATTGTATCAGAGCACAAGGAAATGCTTAATTGCATTTAAATGTAAAGAACAAGAAGTTTCCACAGACCTCTTTGGCACGTATAAGAACATCACTTGCTGGCATCAATCCAGATGATGGTATACGAGGCTGTTGGATCATAGCTGAAACAAAATACAAGCCAACACTTGAGAAATTGTATTTTTAAAAGATAAGATGGAATCATAAAAATTTAGAACCACGGACAAGCAGGAAACTGCATCATACCTTTGGCATGAGGCATCATAAACCGTTTACCCTTAGTGCCCGCAGAAAGTAAAAGACAAGCCTGACCTATAGCAGCCCCAACAGCGACTGTATGTATCTGTATAAGCAACAATTACCGTGTTATGAAGGAATACCAAAAAAAAAAGAAAAAGTTGACTAGTAAGATCATATCATTCTTGAACAAAAACAAGAAAAAAACTGAGGAGAGATCCAGAGAAAAACTTAATATCCTTATTAAAATATGGCAAACAAGAGAAATTGATATCTTTTAAGAAAGAAATTTACCTCATTTTGTAAATTCATTAGTGCATCATACATGGCAAAACCCTCAGTCTCCATTCCAACCTGCGGCATAAGCAGTTTTAAATTCTGTAAATATGGACCGGAAAGAAAACACAAACAATATTCAAGTGCGAATAGCAAGCAGTAGAAGCACCACCAAGGAAGAACAAAATGGTGGTGCATACAGTGTAGGGGCCATTCAGGAGCATAATGCAGTCTTATGTTTAACAGGATACACAAAATTCACACAAAACACTGCCAAAATCAAACCTTTGAACACGACTTGGCTTACTTTATGTCTTATGACATCTATCAAATGATAGCAACATCTCCAGAAGCTATGGAAATACAAAATGCATTACATCTTCAACAAGACATCTCTTTATTATCAAACTTATAGGTATCAGATGCAATGCTCACTGTTTCACCATCATCACGAGTTGTCCCCGTAGAATTTATGTAAAGATATATTGGTTGCTTGGGATCCATCCACTGAAGATACATCAATTCTGCAACTATGAGCTCTGTCACCGCAGGCACAAGCTGAACGATGAACATGGTTAACTGGTTGAACAGATTAAAATAACAATGTAACAGTGTGATGGATGCACGTCTCATACCTCTAGCTAAATGCAAGAACATGAAAAACCAATGCTCAAAAAGGCCAAAAACAATGGTAGCAGTTGTCCCCCCTTGTTGTTTCGAAACTTTTATACAAATAATTTTCAATTAAAGATTAACCCCCCCACCCTCTTCTCTTCCTTATTGAAAAGACTTACCGGCATGCCGATGTAAACTATTCTACCGTGAAGAAGCAATGAAGGTAAGTCCGGCGGAGGCCTCCGCGGCCGGTGCTCATTGTATGAAACTGATCTTTCCACCTAATTCAGCCAATAAATGTTTAATTCACGTTATTTCAGTTAATCCAAATTTAATCACTAGAATTAAAAGCCTAATTTAATTAATTTGGAAAAAGGAAATTGTTTTAATAATTCTGATATTCAAAGGCAATTAAAAAGTTTAACCAAATATTTATCGACAATTACACTTACTTGAGCCGGAGTAGCCATGAGTTTGGGCGACTCAAACAAGTCCAAATACGGCGGCGTATCAGGATTAACCGGACGGTTAAGAAGCGTTTCAGGGGAGGAAGCGGCGACAGAAGCGAGCTTCGAGAGAAACGGGTCCTTAGGGTTTACCGGAGGCATGGGGATTTTAGCGGCGTTTTTGGCACCGAAAGCGCGGCAACTGAGCGTCAAAGCCTTTGGTCTTCGAACGGATTGGGAAGAAGCGGAGGATGGGATTCTGTAAGCCATTGGCGCGTGCAAGCAACTCGCCATGGTTTTTCTTGTAAAGTTCGAATTTTCCCCCTTTTTTTCCTTTTTCTGATGTGGAGGTCGACAGGAAGAAGAAGGAGGTTCTGTTCTTTCAGTTCAATCTGGAAACTGGGAAGAAGTAGTAGTAGTAGTAGTAGTAGGGCCGGGTCGAAGGTGACCCGAAAAAACCAACAACTCGGGTTTGGTTTTGGGTCTTTTCTGGGCTTCATCTGTCACTTGGGCTTAAAAGTTATCACTCTTTTTACAAATATTTTTGTAAAAAAATTATTATTTCCACCGTTAAATCCTTCTCTATATGTTTGTTTTTTTATTTTAAAGTTATTAAAATAAAAAAATTGAATTTGATATATTTTACACTAAAATTTTAAAAAAATTACAATATAAATGTTCAATACATTTTAATATAAAAATAAAAATATAGATAGAGAAAAATGAAAAGAAATTACTTTATTTTGGATATTCTATTAAGAAAAAATAAGTTAAAAAAAAAAAAGAAGGAATGAGTATTATTTAACAAAAACCCACTATAAATTCGTTCTTAAATATTATAATCAACTTAAATTAATATTTAGTTATTGATAAACACTTATTATTATTAATTTTAAAAATTATGAAGCATTTGTAATAAACAGGGCATCCCCATAGCATTTGGGATAATCAAAAAGTCCTTCCACTCTCGACATCATAGATTGAATTCAGAAAATTCAATTTTATTTTCTTCAATTTCAATATTAATTAATTAAGATTAATTGTTTTAATCGATTTTCAATATTCAAAATTTACATTTTATTTATATAAACATTAAACATATTTTCATATAAATATTTATAATATAAAAAAGGAAAGAAAGAAAAGAGGAACACATGGAGAACAATGGAAGAAAACAGAGTTATAGATACATGGAAATGGCGAGAAAGAGAACTTTAGTCTTAAAACCGACATATAACCACCAATTAAACATAATCAGATTGTGCACAAACACGCAGCAAAAGCAAAAATCAACTGTGGGAAACCAGTGGCTCTGATTCAGGCTTCTCTTCATTGAACACCTCGGCGATCTTCTCAGTAGGAACCAATGGCAAATACCAGGCAACCTTGTACCCTTTCTCTGCGCTGCTAACCACCGTCTGGTTGTACTTGTCGGTGCAAAAGGCGGCAGTGGGGACGACTACGGAAGCCACCTGAGGGAAGAGAGGGAGCCGGTTCAGCTTTCGCCAGGCCGAAACAGCACATTGTTCAGCTTTGGGTTCATACTTGGCGTAAAGCCCTTTCGCTGCTGGCTCGTACTTGGTGTAGACAGATTTCGCGTACCCTGAGGCAGTGCTCACCACTCCGGCTCGCTGGACCTCGGAAGCCACGCCCCGAGCCACTCCCGGAGCCTTCTGGGCAACCGAGAAGGCTTCGGAGGAGACCTGCTTGATGACCGGACGGACACGACGGTCGATCGAAGTCACAGATTCACCAACCTGCAATGAAACAAAAGAAGAATTCTTGAATCCCCATTGCAAATTGAAACACAAACCACAAAAATTTTCCCAATTTCCCCATCATCACAATTACCTTGCGATCCACGATTTTAAGGAGCTCAACGGGGACATCGTGGTACTTATCATAAACCGGTCGAACCACGCTCTTGACCGTTCCCTCGACGGTCTCGACGCCGGGCTTCAACGGTCCCGACCTTTCCTTAGCGTAAACGTAGAGGTTGGTGAAGCACAAAACCGCGTAAACAGCCGATACTTGCACGAATTCCAAGTATTTCAGGCTCTGTTCTTCCTCCTTAGCCTTCAGATTTTCCATTGCCCAAAAACAAAAAACACCCAATTAAGCAAATCCCAGAAACAAAATCGAAAAATTTGATCAGAAATCGAAAAAAAAAAAAAGAGAACCATGATTCAATTACGATACCATGTCTTGTTGAAAGTTGGAATCTCCTTGAGCCATGAAACAAACAAAAAGATGGTTTCTTTGTTTGTGTTTTGTTGGGCGTTGCGTTGAGAAACTGTGAGAGAAGGGAAAAAAGGGTGTTGGGTTTTATAGAAGGGGGGGAGGGGAGAGGGAAGATCTGGCGCGGGAGGCGTATGAGCGGCCGCGATGAAGAAGCGGTGATGGAACGCGTTGGGTAGTTTATAGTGTAGGCGTTGGTCAACGCTGAGGTGAGTCCTTCGAGGCTAAGGTAACGTTGCTAAGGAAAGCAGGTGATTTTAATAAGGAAAAAAATTAAAATAAAATAAATCGTCATAATTAATAAACTTAGACAAAAATGACGTCAACCGACCAAGGATTTGGGTTTCATTCCACGTTTCCATCTGCGGTATCGAACAAAAGAGAATATTCCAGAAGGTTGCTCATAATATTAAAAAAATATTTATGTCTTTTAATTTTTCGATTTATTTATTAAAAAAACCCTAAACTATATTTATTTATACAACTAAATTATTATTTTTTTATTACGTGACAAAATTAACAGTAATGTTAATTGATACTTTTTATCTATATGACATAAGACAAGCGATGTATTAAATTTAATAATTATTAATTTTTCATTAAGATCAAGAATTATTAATGTGATTAAGTGAAAATTTATATAAAATATGTTACGTGGATCAAAAATATTGAATAATATTAAATCTAATAATTATTAATTTTTCATTAAGATCAAGAATTTACGAGCACCCATCGTAGGTCCGAAACAAAGTTGCAAACACTCAAAACATGTGACAAGTTAATTTGTGAAATAGTATGAAGAGGAAAAATAACAAAAGAGTTGAGGAAATGAACATCTATGTAGCATTAGATTGATTCTTAATTGAATGTAAGAAAAAGGAAATTAGGGTTCATAGAGAGGATTTGCTTGACAAAGAGAAAATTTAAAATCAAAAGAGACAACATTTTGGGCCAAAAGTGACCCAAAAGCCTTCTGAATTTTGGGCTCAAACAGGGTCATAGAGAACTTTAACCCATTTCTAGAATCAACACACCAATTCTTGTCAAATGGAGTTGGCCCAAAGCCCTGATTTGCTTCATATGAGCAAGCAGTGTAGGCCTGTTGGAAATTTCTGATATTCAGGCTCTGTCACGGGCTTACCAATGGGAAAAAACCTCATCCCAAAGTACAACAATGGGGCTTTATTCTCATGGACTTGACCTGCTTACAGATATGTTCCCTTTGTCAGGAATCAAAACAAAGTTGCTTATGTTCAAAATTGCATATAAACATCAATGGTTCAACAGTCCTACAAAGTTTTCACAGCCTGCCCTCCACTCCATTGTACCAATTTCCATAGCTCCAAGAACTTTTCATGCCAAAATTGTCCAAATCTCAGCCTCAGTTCATATCAAAACTTGACACTATCATGGAGAAGCATTGCAGGATTTTGCAGTACGTTGTCTACTGTAAAATCATGTATGAAGAATCAAGTACGTTTTTATGTTCGAAATTCTTGTCATAGTAGATCTTGAATTAGTATAAATTATTATATGTCAAATATAACAATTGACAGCATTATCAGAAACAAATTTACTTTGATTTTTCGTTTCCCTTGGGGTTGGAAGGAGGCATTAGCAAGTGTAATAGGGGCAATCTGGTAGGATTCAAAGACCCACCAAGACATGTTGCTTTGTCAAAGCTTTTGCTGCCAGTTTTTAAGCGTGGTCCACTGGCATGGTATAAACCCAGTCACATTTTTATAAGCTGCCAATCTTAATTAATTTTATCTCTGGCATGGCCAACCACCAGATATAAATTATCACCCAATCATTTTATTAAGCTTCTGGGGATGCTTAAAAAACAAGATAGAATTTGTCTCTCATCTCCTATTGAATTCACAGTTTTACACTACAACCAGTACTATAATATTTGGTTTATTCATTAATGTATAATCCTTCTGCCTAAATAGCAGATTCAAATCCTTTCTTCTTTAATTATAAAAAAAAAACCAATACCACAATATATTTAAGGATATTCTCAAATTTTATTTGAACTTAATCTCTTTCCCGGAACGATATGAAAAGGTACATTATATTCTTCGATATCGAACATGATGCATTCATGAGTTTATTCTCAAAGCTTTTTCTAGAAAGATCGAAGTTGGTTGATAAAGAAAACGAACTTATTTTCATATCAATTGAATTAACTCGTGTAAATAAATATTTTTAATTAATAATTAGCAGGGTATTTTCTTTATTTCTTTTTTTTTTTACAATTTTTTCCATTATTCACACTTCCCCTTTGCATTATTATTGTTTGAAAAAGTAAAAGCAAATAAATCAATTCAAAGACACAGACATTTTAACCAAAAGAAAGAAGAAAGATTGAAACAAACAGTGAAAGGCAAGGCATGTGACAGGGACCCCTTTTGGGCATACAAATTTTTTGTGTTTGGACAAAAAGGGGGTCCACTGAAAGGCTTTTGATATGATATCATGGGCACATGTTAGGCTGTGATGGACCCATCATTATCAAACCATAATTTACAAACATATGCCATTGCCACCTAAAAAATAAAAAAGGAAATAAAAGAAAACCCTTCTTTTTTATGTCTTTGAATCAGTCAATCATATACTTCATGTGAAGGACTTTCAATTTTCTATGTCCCATGCAGTTGATTTATATATATATAGAAAAATTTAAATTTTATTTTAAAAAAATCATATACTAATTAATAAATTAAATATTCAAATGCTATCATGCAATTGGGTTTACAATTCTCCTTTTGGTTCAATTTCACTACAAGTTTGATTCATATAATTAATAAAAAAAATAAAATAATTTGATTCATGACATGAAATAAAATAAAAATTACTATTAGAACTTACATCCGATATTATATGAAAAAAAAAGAGTGTAAATCTGCCCAAATCTCAAATGGTTAAATCCTTGTAAATATGTTTAATTCAAAAGAGATCCCTCCAATTCCCCCAACACAAAAAATCATTTTCACCTATCCTTTTCCAATCTTTATATTCTTTTCATCATGTCTTCTCCAAAACCTTTCATGGTACAATTCCTTTGCCCTTTTCCAAAAACAACTCACATTTTCCATATACATACCATTTAGGATATTCCAACACCATCTAACAAAATAAATAACCCATTTTTAAATATTTGTTATTATCTAATTTTTACAGAAATTAAGTTAAAATCTTTAATCTTGATGTATTTTATATTCAAATTTAATTTTTTTTAAAAAAATTTGAAATCCTTTACAAAATACAACCAAATTATTAATCATGAAAAACAGAGAAAATAAATTAATTTTTTTATAATTGAAAAAACTACATTTCTTTAAACAATGAATAAATCATAAAATTACCCTAAGACCCAAAAAAAATATGAAAAGAAAAGAGAAAGAGATCTCGAGGGGACAAAAAGAAGTGTAATAGAAAGAACAATAATCTTTTACAAGAGACATTAAAAATTAAAAATAAAAATTATAACAATAATATTTTCACCAATAACAACAGAGACCCATCCGCCATAGCCACCCCATCTTTCCTCCCTATCTCCTCTTTGTTCTTTCTTCATGTATAGTAACAATCAAACCCATTCCTCCCTCCCAAGAAAAAAAAGGAAAAAATAATAAAAAAAGGTGGTAAAAATGGACAATGCAAAAGAAATTTAAAGAAAACTCAGCTCCTGCACCTTGTAATACGGTTGCAACCACGGCTGTAAGGGTTAGCCTGAGCGCCGGGCTGGCAATTGTAATAGGAAGCGCCGCGTCGGGAACATGGCACGGTGTTCCTCTGCAGTGCACCGTAGCTGATGTATTGGGCGGTCGCCAAAATGCGCCGGCTGATCTCGGAGTCCAGCTGGAACTCTTCCCCAGCTAAGCACTCGGCTATGGAACCCTTGCATGGCGATCCGGTCGGTATCCAACCCAGGATCCGCTCGTGCTCCCCACTCGCATCGACGGTCGTTGTCGTCGCCGCCACCACCGCCGTGATGATCATGGCGCAGATCACGAGAAGCTTACAATTGACTGCCATTTGACAAATTCAAAACCTCTCAGCTCTTTGCTCTGATTTCTGGGGTTTCCCTTTCTTTGCTTTCTAACGTGAGCTGCTGCAGCTGTTTCTCTTCCTGTTGTTTCCTCTTTTCTCAGCTTTCTTCTGTCTGGTGGCTTTGTTTTTAATTCTCTCAGTTTTGAGTTTTTAAAATGAAGGAGGGGTTAAGAGCCAGTTGGCACTTATTAGTAATATGGTCAGCATAAATGGCACTGACTTTGCTGTTTATTACGGATATGCCATTGATTTGCTAATAGGATGGACTCGGTGTTGTGCTGTCTGCTTTGGGTTACTAATAGTACTATTAAAAAATTAAAATTGATTATGTTCGAGTATTTAGTTTATTAATTAATATATAATTTTTAATTTAAAAATAAAATTTAAATTTTTTTAATTAATTTAAATTAAAATTTAAATAATTACATTTTTTAAAATTATTTTTAAATACATAAAAATTTAATTTTAAATTCAAAATGTTCAAGAAAATAAAAGGCTTTTTTTTTGTTCATTTTATACTTAAAAGTGTATTTGACAATTGAAAATGAAAAATTTTAAAATTAGCAATTGATTAAAAAATTGTGATGAAAAAGAAACTTTCTGAAACAAATAAACTTGGGTTTGGTTTGACTGCAATATGATTATTTTTATTAACTATAATGTGATTGTAATGTTTATTTTTTTTACTTAATAAATATTAAATACTAATTTTAGCACTCACATTACAAGAAATATTAATAATATCTCTTAAACATCTTTAAAATCAAAAGTATCTTCTGACACTATAAACACAAGACTAAATGAGCTCTTGTATTTTTAGGGAGTATAAATTTGATTTATATAAGAGATTTGAGTTCGAGAAAAGGTTATATTGCAATATAAATGGTTGGGAAAAAAATGACTAATTTTCATGAAAAAGAAGCATTGACTAGAACAAGTAGGAACAGATGGGAGACAATGGCAACTTGGATATTACAAGGAAAGCATTGGGCAAGTGCATAAGTCCACCCGTTATCGTTGACCGCTTCTCTCTCTCTTTCTTACACAGTTTTGTTTTGGTAAAAAGAAAAAAGAAAACAAAATTAATGATTCAAGAAAAAGATAAATATAAAAAAGAAAGGGGAAAGACGGCATCTAGGGTTTAGGTTAGCATCCTTCCATTTCCAAAACTTGATCCAAGAATCTGTTAAACCGAAGCACGTTGCTCTTTGCTAATCCTCACCACATTCCCGTTACCGTTACCGTTACCGTTTGTTCCTTTTGCTACTAATTTTTCGTTAAAAAATTAATCTCAAATTGCTCCCTTTTCTTATAAATTTGTTAAAAAATCAATTTACACCCTTATTAATTTCAACTTTCTTACATAATAACTTATATTTTCTTATTCAAAATAAACCCCTAATTTCGAAAGAAATTACTCAGTTAAATTTTTCTAATAAAATTATTAAGATACTCTTAAATGTAAACAAATAAAATAAATTTTGAATTAAAAGTATTTCGATATAACTCTTTTTAAAAACAAAACTTATTCACAAAAAAATAATTTTAAAAAATAAAATCTTCAAAATGTGTGTAAAATTCACTTTAAATTTTATAATTTCAAGATTTTGGCTTAATGATGATTTGACAAATGCTGTTGAAAACTGTTGAGTGTTGCAGGGTTGACAATTTTTTTTTTACACTTTGCACATGCCTGGCACTTAAGATGTTATGAAACATTCAACCCTCTAACAAGACTGAGAAAGGAAAATAAAAATAAAAATAATAATCAAACGTGAAATCCACTTACATGTGATGAACTGATAATGTTGAACATTCAACCATATGCATCATCATGTTTTATAAAAATATATAAAAAAAATATTAACGTGGAAAGCATGCAAAAAGTTAACTTGACAAGGCAATGATATTTATAAAAATGTTTTTATAATTCAAATATTATTTTTTAATTTATAAATATTCTTTAATTAGAATTTTTGTCTACTTCTTACCTTTCAACTCTTAACTAAACTAAACAATTTGAATTGTTGGATCAAAATTATGTTTATTTAAATAAAGTATTATTAATTATCTAAATAAACACAAACACAATACGACTTGTTATACAACATAATTAAATAAGTTAAATTATATTTATATGATATGATCAATTTATTTAAATATAATTAACCTATTTAAATAAATATTATTATAAACAAATCAAACAAATCATATTATATAAATTAACACGATGAAACAATTAACAAACAAATCAAACACATTTAATATATTTAAAATATGAAATTTTCATGTTTAAATTTATCAATATATTCACATTTCAAATATAGAATATGATAACCTTAATTGCAATCCCAGTTATATCAGCATCATTCTCGTATCGTATTATCAAATTGTGTTCAAAATGAGGAATAATAAGAGAACTTTTCCACTCCTACGCGCCAAGACAAACAATTCAAAACAATCAAACGAACAACGGCTACAAGAATTTTACATTGATTTATATTTTTTTAACGCAAAAAAAAACATATTCAGCGGAAAAGAGAAAACGTCAGTAAATAAATAAATAAATTCGAAACGTCGTTAGCACCGACGTAATCAGCACGTAGCCGTTAAAAGACGTGGGACCCAACACAGATCACCAAGACGGTGTTTGCGTGTCCCCAAAACCAAACCGTCTGCGTAGCCAGCTGGCTCTCATCAATCTTTTCTCATATAATAACAAAATCCATTTATTTATTTTTTTTTTAAAGTTGAATCGAATGTTAGTATATTTCTCATAGTTTACAATTAAAAACTATTTTCTCTCTTTTTCTTGGTCTGCGGCAACATTTTCTTATCATTTTCTCATCTTAATTGTGGTTAAGAAGGAATTAAGATGATGATGAAGAGAGAAAAAAAAAGACAGACAACAACCAATTGAAAGAAATACCATCTAACTTGCCCACTTACCAAACAGCCCCACTTATACCTATAAGCAATTCTAGATGTACTAACCTTTTGACCTTGTAGATATTCCTTCAATCCTATCACATTTCTATAGGTTCACACTGTACCTATACAGTTACACTTAAATAAATATTTTCATTTAATAAATAAATTTAAAAGTTGAGAATGCTTAAAAATAAATATTCATAATTTTTAAATTATTTATTTTAAATGATTTTTAAAATTTTATTTTTACACATTCATAAGATCACACTATAATTAAATCATAGATTCACAAGGTGAAACAGCACAAGTTGTCACAAAGGAACATAAAAATTTCTATCAGTATCTGAATCCTGTATTCTAAGATCTTGACAAAAACCTGCCTAGAAATCAATAAACATGTTTGGATCAATGATAGGCTCTATGACATCCTGGCATGTAAGCATTGTTCAGGGATCATGCTATAATGAATAAGTGAACCCAGAAATCCTTAAATGGCTTGGGGCAGCCATGAACAACTACTGGACCCCATCTGTAGATTTCCAAGATTCTAGATTCAACATCCAGGAAAACCCCAAAATCCTCAATCCGATGGTTAAAATTGTCCAAATCTTGGCTAAGTAATAGGCTGAATTATAAATGCTATGAACTTGAAAGCCTGGCTAATAGGAATCTATACCAGACTAATATGTAGCACCTAAAGCTGGGGAAATCTCAGAACATCAAATCTAGTTGAAGGCATTTACAAAGCTTAACAACCATTTTAACTTGCTAACTCCATGCCTTTTCCCAATGGTAGGTACCATCAGCTTTTCTGGAGAAACCTAGAAAGGTAGTTTATTGGATGGGATAAAGGCTTCCAAGTAAAAAGATAACAACCAAGCATATTGCAACTCTTTAAATATACCCCTTCCCCTTGAATCTGAAGGCACTACATAAGATTGGCGATTTTCCCCTAAAATGTATTTACAGTGAACCCTCAATGGCTAATGTTCTTCCAAGCAAAACTACAACTGTCCTTGGCTCGCGAAACACTATCAAGGAAGGACCTGAACTCACTAAGGGAGAACATCCACTAAAAGTCAAATGAGAGTTGCTTCATATTTTAACAAGCAACTATTAGCTAATTATTGCAAAATTTTAGTAATAGATAACAACCCATGTCCATTCTAGGATCAGTCACCAATTCGTTTACCTGTTATATAACTTAGGGAGTTGGCATCTATTTACCTCATTTATCCTTTCATACTTATTATCTCACATTCAAAGATCTCCATTTTGTGAAAAAGCTAGAACTCTAATTAGACAAAAGACCACAACAACTGAAACTGACATGCTAATTGTAATGTTAGGTCCAAAGTAACATTGTTCAGTGCATGGAACTAAATGAGAGAGTACATTAGCAGAAATTCAGATAACATGATTTGATGTTTAGTTTGCTTTTCTAAAGAAAATTGTGAGGAGAATTTCCCTAACCCCTAGAAAAAACGCTTTGGGAATTTCTGAATGAAAATCTGAAGGTGGGCCGCGGGTCCAGGAGATACAATTGAATTCTGCACGAAGCATGAAGGACAAGTTTACAAGTGACAGCACATGTTTCTTGATTTTAATGAATGTTGTAACTTGTGAGCACCGTAAAAGAGATGTTAGTACTCAGGTCTGTTCTATAGAAGAAAAGTTTCGATACTCACTTAAATATTGAAAATCACCTAAAGACTAAGATACTAGAAACAGTGTTTTAACCCTAAATAGATAAAACCACCCTGGCATCAAGTAAGACATGGATTTTTTGACAAAGTTAAAAATTTTATGTTCCTGGTCATGATCTTTTGACACTCTTACTGCTACCATAGAGTCTAACTATCCAAAAAAATCTATATCACAAATGTAAGTACTTCATAATCTTGTTGCAACACAATGTTTAATTTTTTAACATGCTTTATAAGAGTATGAAGCTTGTAACTGATTTCACTCCCCACAAACATATATTACAATCAAATATTAAATTGAATATACTTCTATAAATTGTTTTTGAAGTGTATCAGACTATAGATCCTTCTATGCTCAATAACTATAGCAAAGAAAAGTTACTTAAATTAGTTGAAGATAAAGCTAAATGAGAATGAAGGATATGACAAAAAAAGGGTCATGCACTTACATTGAAGAAAGCAAACAAGCAGCAGGCTAGCATTAAGACCAAGAGATCTGTCGTTAGCTCATTATTACTGTTCTTCATAATATGGTGGTGTTGACTGTACACATAGTTCATTCTCATCCCCATCATCATCATCATCATCTTCATCTGCATCTACCCAGTTACTAGGATGACGTTGTGATAACGCATGCCCATTAATCTGGTTCGTATCTGAGCACAACAAATAGGGGGGAAAGGAAAATTCAATTACTGTAAAAGTGATAACATTATAAGCAATACAACTAACTAGTGTTGTGAGTAACCTTGCACCCCTGCAACATGGTCCCTTTCTACTTGGTGATGGCTACTATAGACTGTTAAGAAAATCCAGTTAAAACAATCAAAACCAATGAAGTTACAGCGCTATTGTCCTACTAAAAAAATCCTGCAGCACAGTTTATAAGAACAGGGAAAGCCATCAAAGTTCAGCGTTAAAGACTTCCTCCATGACACTTAAAACAAAAACGCTTGTAACGTGTTACCCATAATTATGATTCACTTAAGTCTGTATAATGACTGCAAAACAAATGGGATTTTATACCCTCTGTTCACTAGCATATGTAAAGATGCAGGAATCTTGCAGGCATGGGCAACTGCACACATGCAGAGGAAGAAGAAAAGAGTAGCATGATATGACCAATAAAAGGCTCAAAACATGGTGATAAGACTTGAATAAGGGCATAGAAACAGCAATATTCAGGATACAGATTAGGAGCAGCAGGAACACTTTCTCTAATGGGTGCATCTTTTGTAATATTCATCATGCTAATCCTTTGAATATCCCTCTGTTCACTAGCATTCAAGTTCTGCTGTTTTTGAACCTGCCTTTCTTCAACCCCACTACCACTTTTTGCTGCACTTCCTGAGAACAATTGTAATACATGAGGTTTAGGATGAACACGGCATCAAAATCAGGATATTGAATAGTTACCTGATAGGTCAGACCATATTCGGGTGTGGTCAGATGGGTGCTCAGATACATTTGCCCTAGACCTCTCTTGTTGTGCTTGAGACCCTGTCCCATGCATTGCCTGGTCATGCACTGTCGCAGCGGCTTGTACAGGTTCAGAGGGATTGCCTTCGTGTAGCTGTGATATAAGCATGGTTGCAAGTACAAGTGCAGCATCAAAGTTTGAGCCAGATCCATCATCTAGACCAAATTTTGGTGCCATTAATATTGGCCTGTTCCCAAACAAACATCTTTCCAAGATCAAACCAACATTTTGGCAAAATGTGATAATAGTATTTAGAAAGAGGGCAAGGCAGACAAAAGCAGTCGTTTATTAGCATACTCATTGACTTTGCATTGTCCCAACCTAAAAAGTAATAAACTGATCATATGTGTTGTACTCTTTTTGGGTTAAATAAAGTTTCATATACTTCTAACTTCCTAAAAATATTTCATTTGTGATTCAGATAGCTATCTAATTGCAAACGATTGATGTAAGAAGCTGAATTAATGCAACAAAAACATATGACACAAACTTGCTATAAGATATTGCTATCAAATCGCAAATGAACTATTTCATGTTTGGATGTTATTGCTCGATGACATGAAATATTTTATGTTTCAGAACAAGTTGTTCTATGAGTTGCTATCAAAAGAGAATTATGACATTCCAAAAATGTATGGAGAACTAAAATTACTAGAAGGATATCTTACTCTCCCGCTTTGTCAAAAAACAAGTGAATGTCAACCTCGCAGCCTTCACAAAAAGTAAGGAATGCCTGCATTTCAGTTTTTTAGAGTAACATAACGTTTACCTCACATATTAATGAAAGAATAATGACAATTATTAGCATGTTTAAATTGGATTTATGACCCAAATATAATCAAGCTGTTTCAAAATCTACTTGGTGGGCCTAGATTCGATACCTTCAATTCCTTGACACTAAAAGTAACATCTACAGGATCTCCTGTGTGAGTATACTGCACACACTCCTCCATAGGATCTATCCACAGTTGAGTGTGCAATGAAGAATCGTTGTCTGCATTGGCAAGTGAAAGAATAAACCTTAATTTCTGGTGAAATAGCAAAAATCAATATTGTTCGTGTACCTTTTGTTGGGTCTATATAACTTCTAAGCTCAACAGCTTTTCCACCGATTTCACTTGCAGCATCAGAAGGTAAAGACATCAGCTCTGTTGCAATGATGGTAATTTCCTGAAGTGATGATTGAAAATTAGCTAGCAATCTGTTTAGGTCACGAGGCCTCACTACCAAGTTACTTGGAAATCTTCTCCTATCAAGAGATAAGTGTTGTATGTCGGGCTCAACATTGCAGGTAATCCAATATGCTTTTTTCATACCTGCCAAACATATGTTATGAAACTGTTTAAAACCATAACAAATCCATTTATATCAAATATCAGAAAATTACGTGAGGACTCTTTGCATGGGAAAGTTTCCTTGTACTCATAAATGCTGCATCAAGCAAAAAACTAGATTTTCAAATTTATCCAAAACAAGTCCAACTTCTAATATTTATTTTGGCTTTTGTGGCTGGATTAGGTAAGCGTAAAATCAAACTTGTAAAAGGCATGTAGAACACAATAAATTGATTGCATGCCAATGCTAACACTAACTGCATGGCACAGTGATAGTTGCCATACTCAAATTTGCAGCAAATTGAATAGACTAGTGACATACATGAGAAACACCTCTTCCCCTTCCCATATTTGAAGTTGGATGCAAAATGTAGCAGAATATCAAATGAGTACTTTACCACTATAGCATTCCAAAGCCCATTGTACTTTCGATGCATCTGGATCAGCCAATTTCAGAGTCAAGTGATCGATACTTGACATAGGTGTCCTAAGAACAGAACAAACAGCCTAAACACACCAAGTCACTTGAAATGCTACATTTTCACTATCCATCCCACAAATCCTTATATAAGCAAATGAAAGACAAGACCATACCTTCAAAAGCACGCTGCACTGTACTTGAGTTCCAGAAATTCCGTAGACATCAAAGAAGTTCGGCTTAAAAGTAATAGACTGGTAGGCCGACCTTGAGGAATTGAGTGTATGAAGTGCAAGCTGCAAATATTGCCAAGTTGATCCGTTATAATTTGAAATAGCTAATAAGTATAGTATTCTGTTTGGTTGCCTAGAAAATCTAACAAATAGAAGTAGATGGAAATGCTTTTGCATTTCTTTTTCCTTTTTCACCACTAAGACGAAAGTAATCAAAATCCGCCAATCATTTGAAACCATTTTTTATTCCCTTTGCTTTTAGAAAATCTGCCGCTTAAACAGCGAACCAAACAGAAACTAAATCCAAGCGTGAAAACTTGATTGCCTTTTCATTTTCCTTCACTTTCCCGGTCACCAAACAGTAAACAAATTAGCACTTATGCCCCCTTCAAAACCCTAATCGTGTCCCAGCAAAAACAAAAACCTAATTCAATGCTTAATTAACTAAAATAATCACTTAATTCCAATTACTTGTGAGCAAAACAACTGAGTTGAGAGATTGAATTCGGAAAGGTGACGAAAGGGAGGCGTACCTGAGAAGGAGAAGCTTGGATGACGAGCTCGTTGCCCACACGTGCGAGGCAAGTGATCGAACGACCAAAGGTTCTGAGAGCGTTCCCGCTAAGGCTCAGCTCCATTCGTCTTTTCTTTCTTAAGCTCTCTGTTTCTCTGAATGAAAATTTGAAACTGCTAACCCTCCGAATTCAGAAGTCTGAAATTTGAGACATGGAAAAGAGAGCGAATCCTGATTTTGCATTTGGCGGGAAGGGGGAAGAACGTTGAATCTCTGCCGTCCACGTCGATTTGTTTCGCTCCCTTGTGCTGTCGACGGTCCTGATTTGATTTTTGCGTAAGTCGGTTTTTTTATTTGACAATTTTAATCTTTTTAATTTAAATCCAATAAATGACAAAATTATACATTTTTATCAAGAATTGATTTAAGTAAAATTAACAAGAATATAAAGATTTTAGTTTAATTTGGATAAGCTAGTATTCTGATGATAACCTTTGCATTTATCATCTTAATCAAATATTATATGATACCGCATGATATGTATAAAATACGAAAGATATATTTTTTAAATTTTATTTTACTAAATTACTAAAAACTCATTTTATATTTATTTATTGTTTTAATTAAAACATGATAAATTTTTAAAAAAAATGATAAATTATTTTTTGACATAAAACTACAATGTATTTGCATGTGACTACTAAATTGAAATAAAAATGCTTAGTCGTTGAATATTCTTTAAATATATAAGTGACAACATAACTAAAATGAAACATTTGCTTAACTAAATATTTTCTTGATTTAGCATGTTATATATTCTTTAAATTAAATAATATAATTATTTTAATTAAATTTTATGTTTTCCTTATGTTATATATTAATAACATATCATATATTATTTTAATTAAATAATAATTTAGATAAAAAATATATTTTTTTACTAAAATTTGAAGTGTTTTTTTTATGTTAGTATGTGTCACGAAGTAAAAGAAATTTATAATAGTATGTTCTATCATCAACTATAAAATTATCTAATAAAATTTAATACTGTTATCAGTTATTTTTAAATCAAATTTTTATAAATCTATGAAAATTAAATTCATTAAAATTAAGATAGAGAGACTAAAATTGTAAAATTAAGATAGCATAAGGGACAAATTATATTTTAACTTTTTTATAGTATGAAATTTAGTTTTCCATTTGAAAAAGAAAAAAAAGTACTCAAAATAAGATTAGTATGTAATGAGATTAGGACATAACTATAAACAAATTATTATTAATTTAAAATTAAGTTATTTTAATTTAATAATGTTTTGAATTTTGAACAAATGAAATTTATGTCATTTATTTTTTTTCAAGTTTGATCAATTTTGGTTATATTAAATTTGTTTGTTAAATTTTAATTAAATCATGTATTTCATTAAAATTATGTCATGCTACTTTTATTATGCAATCTATAAATGTTAAATTCTAATTCTAATTCCTAACTCAAAGTTAAGTCTGTACAATCAAATTATTTTTTGAGGCTTGAGCAATCTTTAATTGAAATTTTCAATTTCTTCTCTTGAAATATAATTTCTTAGTACAATTTTTAATTGTTGTATTTTAGAGACATTGAGATAATATCAATTCGTTGATTTGATAATCAATGTATATTATATATACATTATCAGTTAATCATAATATTTCATTTTATATATGTGTAACGATAGAAATTTAAAAATATTTTAAAATAAATAATTTTAAATTATGAATATTTATCTTATTAAAATTTTAATTTTAATGAAAATCATAACATTTAATAAATTTGTTGGGCTCCGACTAAGACTCGACAGCTGAATACATTGCCAATCCACAAAATGGGCCTATAGGCCTACATCAGTCCATGAAACGGAGTCGTTTCTTTCATAGCATACTAAGCCCTGCTCACGTATAAAATCCTGCAAACAAAACCCCTAAACCACAACAGTCTTCTTTGCAGCCGCCGATCTCTCTCTTCCAGGTACCCTCTCTGGATTTCAAATATATATTTTATGGTTCTAAATTGATATCAGTTTTATCTTATTTGATGTTCTAATCAGCATATGGTGGGTTTTTGTTCGCTTTAAGTATTAATGTAAGCATGTTCAATTTTTTTTGTAACACTAAAAGTTAAATCAGGATTTGGGTTTTCCCTAAAATGTTTGTGTGATTCTTTTTCATTATTTGAATTAGGGTTTATAAGGGAATTGAAGTTGAAATGTAGTTAGCTTTTCTATTCTTTATTGGTTCATGTTTGTTTGATGAATATAAACCGATGTTGTTGAATTAGGTGATTTGAGCTTAGTGTTGTTGCTTGTTCTGTTAAGCAATCCGCAAAGATGCAGAACGAAGAGGGTCAAAACATGGATCTTTATATCCCCAGGAAATGGTATCTAATTCGCTTCACTCCTGTTTTTATTTTGTACTTTTTGTTTGTGTTGAAAGCTTATGTGTAGTTTGTTGTTGTTTCTGTTGCAGTTCTGCCACTAACAGGCTCATCACCTCCAAGGATCATGCTTCTGTACAGATCAACATTGGACACTTGGATGAGCTTGGGAGATACGCTGGCTCATACTCCACTTTTGCTCTTTGTGGCTTTGTCCGTGCCCAGGTTCGTGTCGGTTCTCTGCTGGCCTACTGATTGTTTTTAAGCTGTTGTTGAATCTATGCTTGTTGTAATTATTATTGCTGTGATGTTTTGTCATTGGATTGGATCTGATACTTGCATTTATGTCATGTTTACATTCACATCCTGTGTAAAAGGCTTAGTCGTGCTTGTTGCTTTGTTAATGATATGCAAGTGCTTTCCTTGTCATGTTTACACTCTAAATATATGAGATATGTTTTGAGTGTCTGTTGTTATCCATTCAATGTGAAAGTTGTTTAGAGGAAATATTGGTTTTAAGAATGTTTTCGATCACAATTTCATGGCTAAAGCTCAATATGGTAGTGACAAAAATTATGCTTAAAGACCTAGAAGAGGCAATTTATTAGTTGAGGTGTAATCATTCAACTTGCTTTGTTAATGACATGGTTATGGTTACCTTGTGATGTTAACACTCTAGATATTTAAGATATGTTATAAGCATCTATTGTTATCCATTTAATCTTCAAATTCTTTTAGAGAAAACATTGGTTTGAAGAATGTTTCCAATCATATTCTCATGGCAAAAAGTGGATATGATAGTGACAAAACCTGTGTTTGAAGACCTGGAAGAGACAAATATCACCGGATAGATATGTCTGGTTGCCTGTAGATTCGTACAAGTCCTGGCAGATACATGTAGTGAATCTCATTGCTATTACTCAAACAAGCATGATATGTATGCGCGCATATTCATCCATAGGTCAAATGGGATATGTAATTATTGAAATAATTGTTAGAGACTCAAATGGTGGGTATGCGAGAATGATAATTTATATGCTGCTCTTTATCTCCATGAATCTAGGAACTTTCACTTGCATTGTTTTATTTGGTCTAATGAACAACGGAGGTGATAGAGAAGTTCGATTCTATATTAACATGTTGTGGTTTGTTGCCATGGTTCTTTATCAAGTCAGCTGCTGATTGATTTGTTTGACTTTGTAGGGTGATGCTGACGGTGCCCTTGACAGGCTCTGGCAGAAGAAGAAAGTTGAAGTCCGATAGCAGTAATAGGCTGTCTCTGAACTTGGGAGGGAAATGTGTTAGTTTGAACTATTATGTCGTAGTTTGTTTTGGTGGATTATGTTGAAGTTGTTTTCGTTGAAACAGAGGTGTTCTCCACATATTTGTTTTCTCTTGGTTATCAGAGTTTAAATTTTGTTAAATTTTTTCAGCACCAAATGCTTCACTAGCTAAATAGCCAATGGAAATAATAATCAATATTTATGGTGAAAAGAATTAAAACATGTAAGAAACTTATACCTGGTCCTATAACTTGATAGCAAAGCATATACTAAATATTCGTTCCAGAAAAAATTAGCTTGTTTGCTTTATTTGACAAGAAATAGCATTTACTTGGAATAGAGCAAGTTTTGAAAGCAATCTTGTGTTTTGGGTTCTTTCCCTTATTGAGAAATAGATCACCTAAATCATTACTGCGGGCAGGCAGGCTTCACCATAAAGCATTGTTTTCTTTCTGATACTTTGACCCACATAAATGATTCCTTCTATGACCCAGTATCTGATAAATTGCAGAATTATGAATTAATGTTAGCTTTGTATAGGAACTGAAGATCCAGTGACTTATACATGATTATTAGTGAATTGTTTATGAAGATGAACAGCTTATCATTGAGCTGTTTATGGTATAACTGATGCAATGATTAAGCAAATCATGGTGGAACACACCCAAGGTTTGCTTTTGCCACTGATCTGACCACCATTCTTCATAATTAACAGAGTTGGTGTTTAAACTACAGAAACCCAAAGAATCTTTCCCTTCCATTGTCTCAGCAATCAAGCATGCAGCTCTGGAAAATTTTTTTTGGGGGGGAGTTTAGACTGATGGACTCCAAATTCAAGTGTGACTTGTGTTTGATTCTTTGCAAAACAGGTTCCTAGAATCAAAATATCTGATTCTTGTCTCTTTACCTTTATTGAGAAACACATCCTAGGGGGGTTTCAATATTGACAAAACAAGAGAAACAAAGGCACAGCTTTCATGGAGCAAAAGCAGGTTCAATGTTAACTACCCAAGTTTTTTACTTTATTTTTAAATGGGCATGTGGCTCAAAGCAATTAGCTTAAGCAATTTGGTTATATTTCTAATGGGGGCATAGCTTCCTTTTAGTAAGACATCTCTATTTCTATTGTTTAGGCTTTTAGAGAAACAAACCTTCTTTTAGGTACACATATAGAGTCTTTCCCCCACAACCAAAAAGTTAGGTAGCTCCAAAGCCAATGGTAAGCTTTGATTTCCTTTTTGTTATTGAACTTAGGGCAAAGGTTGCTTCCATCATTGTGTTGGTCATGATTGTCATCATTAAGATCATAATTATAGCATCACCACTCTTGATTATTGTTTTGTTAAACCCCATTTTTGTTACCAAGTTCAGCCTCTAATGGAGAGAACGTTGCTGTTTATTCTTTCTTCTAGTAGCTTCTACAAATAACTGGCTAAAGCTAGGGAAATGGTTATGGGGAGGATTGAGAGGCTTGGGAAGGAAGACAGACTTGGATTGAAGGAATCAGGTTCCTTATTAATGGAAACTGCTCTTAAATTGATAACCCAGGGAATATGCTGTAAATGAAATTTGCAGTCATGCTTTGATAGACTGAACTGACTTGACATGTATTTTTTCCTTTTTTTGGCTTTTGGATTAAGATTCTCTCATGAATCATTTTCCATCCATACCAATGGTCCAAACAAATCTTTACCTTGCTTTACATTGTCTGATCTTTTGCCTGTTCCCTTCCCCTCCAAGGCTCAAACTCAGCCTCCCCCCACTTTCAGGTGCTAACCCAAGGAAAGGACATCAGATTAAAAGACAATCATAGTAAAGACAAAAGAGTAAATCTCCCCGTAAAATAATCCTTCTCTAAATTCTAAACAATTTTTCATTAACTTTGTAACTCCAAGATGTCTCAACTGTCATTCTTTTAGGAAAGTTGGGAAATGCAAGAGTAAACCATCAAACTCTCTTCCTATTTTTTATTACCTTTTTTCCTCCAATTTTGCTGCACAAAATTTGATACAGGCTAACAACCATGATCATCTGTGCTTTGTTTTCGTACAAAGCTGATGGGCCCAATTCTGAAGCTCATGATTAAGAGCAGCATGTGGAAAAGAAAATTGCTCAAACTGAAGATAAGGGGTCCATGAGAGACACTCTTCCACAGTCTTGCTTACCCCAATATTGTTTTATATTAGTAGTTGCTGAGCTGGGTTAATGACCCCTTTAATACAGATATGTCATATAAAATCACATTCTTATTATTATTTGGTATGAATCAACTGAAAAGAAGATTGTCAAAAAAATCTAAAGATAGAGACAATACTTATTCTGATATATGTTAAATTTTTAAAACAAATATTTAATTTAAAATCAATTCATAATATAAACAGATTTCCCAATTATGATTACCCTTTTAAAAGAATAGATTTGTTCTCTTGTGGACAGTACAATGGAAAGAATAAAAATTGCAGAACAATTAGATTCTCTTTGCCCATCAAGCTTGGAATGTCAAAATGAGCTTCAAGTGGACAAGAGAATAAAAACTTGAAAAGGGGAGCTTTCTGGATATATATTGAAAAGGATTTAATAAAGGGTGGCACTGGCAGATTTCAGGTTTCATTTCTTCTACTTCTGGAGAAAGTTTTTTCTTTTCTTTTATGACAAAGATAAGTCCACATATTCTCTTCAGGATTGGGAAAGGAAAAGTATAAAACCTGTTGAAAAAGATGGAAGAATGCTTATACTTCTAGGACCCATCCATTGTCTATAGAAGTTAACCAAAATGGCCTTTATTAATCTCTTAGTTTAGCTCAAAACTTTGCCCTTTGATAAGGAGGAGATAATGGTAATATGATTGAAGTGGAGGTTGGGGGAGGAATCACTCCTCTCTTGAAAGATCAAATCTCCTATGTTATAAAATTGTACTAGTCAAAAATAGTTTGATATGGGTAATTTATGTTAATAAAGAACCTCCTGCATGCATGTGATTAATAAACTAAGAACATGTTGATTCATGTCACATGATAAATTCGTTTGAACAGAAGGAGACAGAGGTTTAAAAAAAGGATAGGGTAATAAGCTATCTGCAATTGTACAGACTTTGCTTTAATTCGAATAAGAGGGTGTGAGCCAATAAAAGAAGCCAAAAAAGTTTGGGAAAAACAAAAAACAAAAGCAAAGGTCTGTTAAAGTCATGATCACACATTTCAATGGTAGTTTTAATGAAAGAAAGAGGGGATGGCTTTCCTTCCAAAAGAAAACTTCCCAGTGAGGCTCAATGCCCTAGCTACTACTTCACACAAATCTATACCCAGAGAGAGAGAGAGAGAGAACAGTGAGGTTGTTACCTTCAGTATTTCCATCATCAATGTAAAGCAGGGTAAACAACAATGCACACTACTTACCCCATCAAGCACAAGGCAATGGTAACTTTAGTTTTGTATTAAAGAAGAAAGAAATGGGGGGTTTTCTTTTTCAAAAGTTGCACAAAAAACCAGGAGACCCTTGCAATAAATAAACAAATACTGAATTTAAAAATGCAAATTGATCATCAAATTTCACCTTTACACATCAGAAAAAGGAAGTAGGTTTTGAGAGATTTGAAGGGTCCTACACCAGAGCTCAACAGGCCCCAAAAGCAAAAATTCCAGTGAGGATATGACACCTGTCTGCCCATCTGAATTGGCTAAAAGCTTTGCCAGGAAAATAATCAAAATATGAGCCACCGTTTTCTCCTCTTGACCCAAAGTGTAGTCAAATCTTTGGGATCCATCTAACTATCTAAGCAATTCATTTAATCACCATGTAATAAAGGCCAAAATGCCAAATCAAAAACCTACTTATACACATCAGCTGAAGAGGAAAGAAAGAGAGGATCGATGGGGTCAAAGGGGCCTACAAACAACTAAGCATTACAATGCTAAATGCAGACTTAAAACCAAACCTCAAAAAGAGCAAAAAGTTCTAAAAAAAAGCTAAGCACAAACACCACTAAAATAAAAAAAAGGAAGACCCCCCCAAACCCATTGTTTTTTCACCACTCTTATTCTTTTTCCCTAACTTAAGCTACAAGGTTTCCTTCTATACCTACATACATTGCAAAATTATCCCCCCGTACGGTTATACCAGCAGTATAAATTCCGTATCCATATAATGCCGTAAAATATATCACATGATTGAACATGCATTCGGGTTTTCGTCGCTAAACATCTCAAAGGAATCGGACGGCTGTGATGAATAGTATGGATATAGGCCCTGATCTGATGGCGGACGTTCACTCATGGGGCCTGGGTGCATATACGCGTATGAATACGGTGATGAGGCGTAGTATGCAGCACTGTAGCTACTACTTGGATACGCTGTATTGTAGCTAGTGACATACACTGGTGGTGCATGGGAATACGTTGGGTATTCGTACATTTGGTGGTGACGTGGAGGGCTGTAACTGGCTGGAGATGGCATGGGAACCGGACCATGAGGTCCATAAACAGGAAAATGCGATCCAATGAATGCAGGTCCAGCGTCGCCTGAGTGTTCACCCTCATCTAAATTAGCATTAGCATTCCCTTTTTGCCCCTTCTTTTTATTCTTTTTACTGCCACCACCGCCACCGCCACCACCACCACTCTTCTCACCAGCATTACCCTCACTGTCACCACCACCACCACCTTTCCTCTCAGCCACAGGTGACTGATTCCCGGCCGCAAGGATCACAGTTTGCTTGACCTGATCAGGCTTCGACTCCTTGACTTGCCCACCAGTTTTACATGGTGCACTACCACCTTCATGGGCTTTCCTAACATTGTTACAACCCTCAGCATTCTTCGCAGTACTACCATTCTCACAGCTTTTTGCAGTGTCTTGTTGAACAGTGGATTCAGCTTTTTCTGCTTCTTTCTCTTTATCAACCCCACGGTTACTATTACCCTCTTGATCACCGTTTGCTTGGCCGCTTTGCTTGTCTTTGTTCTTCGACTTTCCTTGCTTTTTCTCCTTTTGTCCAGCTTTTTCAGGCCATAACTCTGCATGCCTCCCTTTCTTTATTAGTTTCTTGATCAAAGTTTCTACATCTACGTGCAAGTTGGCTTTCACCGTGGCTTTTTGTTGCCTCAAATCGGCAATGGCCTCGTAAACGCCTGCAAATTGCAGAGCAAAAAATACATACATGAAAAAGGTAATGATAGAAATGAACAAGGCAGATTGAGTTTTGTTTTCATATATAAATTCAGGTAGGCAGGTGAGGAGAAATTAGAGTGACAATGAGAGATGAACAAGGAGACAACATGATGGAAAAGAGATTTTACCGTAAAAAGAATATGTTGGGTAAACAAAAAAGAGAAAACTTTGATCAAGGAATGAGATTAACTGAAAAATCAAAACAAAACCCAGATGAGAAAACCTGACAAACAACAAGATTTTGAGCTTAATAATCTATAGTGATATTGGTCACTTGGAAGGAAAGAGTGATTCCATGGAAAACAAGAAGGAAACCAGTATAAGAAAAAGAAGAAAAACTATGAAGCAGAAAACCCAGAATTTTAATGAAATTTTGTCCTATGTTAAAGGATTGAGATGATTAAGGGAAGTATACCATCAATCTTTCTTAGAGTCTTTTCGACTTTCCTCTTGCAGGCTTCACAATGAATGGAGACTTTCAACACCCAAGCCTGAGGAAAACCAGGAAATAAAGGGGAAACAAAAAATGGGTCTGAGAAAAATACTGTTAAAATTGGGAAAAAAAGGGGAAAGAACCATGCTTTCACCTTGTACTTAAGAGGAGGTTCTTGGTTTTCTTCTGCTTCTTTAGATTCAGTTGCCTTAGCTTCTTGTTTAGTATCTGCTTTGCCTTCTGAAGTTGCCATTAGGACAATAATCACAACACAAGGCAAAGAGGAAAGTATAAATTTTTCTGAGAAAAGAGAGGAGCACAGAGAGAGAGAGAGAGAGAGAGAGAGAGAAGAGAGAAACTGTGAGGAAATGCTTAAGAAGTGAAGGCTTAAAGAGAGAGAGAGAGACAGACAGACGATGGAAAAAAAATCAAGTAGGGGCCCCGGGAGTTGGTGCTAAATGGGGTGGCAAAGAGTAGTACTTGCTGAGAAAATGATTTTATTACATTAAAAAAAAAGAAAATTTTCTTGAAAGCTTTGCTTTTTCTCTGCAATGGACACCTATCAAGTTAAACACTTTGATGCTCTTTGTTTAACTGCTTCTTTTTTGCTAGCTAGGACTATACCAGAATTTTTTTTTGGCTGCTTTTTCTTCCTTCTTTTCCTCTCTTTTCCGCACAGGTAATTTCCTCCTTAATAGTGCCAAACCACTAACAATTTTCTTGTATGCATGAACAAAAAGAATAACTTTTAATGCACCAAGGCATCTCAATGTGGGTATTGAATTGATTTGATTGTAAACTATTTCATCTTTATCGATTAATATCGAAATCAAAAAAATAAAATGAATTAATCAAATTTATTCGATTTAAATCAAAATATGTTCACCCTTAATCCTAATTTATCTCATAATCTTTTTGCATTACAAATTTAATATATTTTTCTTCAGAGTAAAAAAAAAAGGGCCATTATAACTTTAAATCAAGCTTAAAGTTTCCATGAAATTAATGGGAAAATTACCCAAAAAAGGGGTTATTATGCATCAATATTAAATAACCATAGGAAGGCACCATGCAATGGGCAAAGAAGATTTATGAAGGAGAAGTTGCCTTTGAGTTGTCTCCTTAGAAAGGAAACCATCAACATGAAGCATAAAATTTTTGTAACACGGAAATGCTGGCTTGGTTCCAATGAGAAGTTGCCCCTCAAAGAAGCATTGAGAATAAAGCTGCCCTTTTTTCTATTAATTGCCCCAAAACCAGTGGTCCAAACTTATTTCTCCAATAACTTCAGCCTGCCTTTTTGCCAGGGGATGGATTGATTTACAGCTTTGTTGTAATACTCTTATGAACCTTTATGAAGATATTTATGGGCCTGTCTCCTTTTATATATAGATATATATGTGACATTATGATTTGATTTAAGACAGAAAGGAAAGGGAAACAAAAAAGAAAACTAAATAGTGAAAAGGCTTTGCCAATATAAAATTGATAACCAAATCATATTAAAAACAACATTACAGCTATACCCTTTTAAAACATAAATTATATACTACTATATTACATTTTTTTTATGGAAAAATAAAAAAATGTAAAGACAAAAATTTTTAAAAGTTCTCTTTGTGGAAATCAAATTTGGTACTGGTTTTCCTTGAAAAGTCTTGAGCTAGCCTCCTTAGCTCCCCTGTTAATCCAGGTGCTCCACAGTAAAATACTCCTGCAAAATAGGATTCAATATTAGGTAAGCTTTTGATATTATACTTGTGCTTAGTTTGTAAAGTATTATCCATTATAATTTATTAGACCTCACTATTTTTTCATAAAAGATGTTTTATAGATAAAAAATAATGTATAAATATTTAATTTTACTCTAATACATAATTGATGTGAGATTTATGAAAATAAAGTGTCAAAAAAAGTAAGAAACTTATTTCGATCTTATGATAATCATAGGTATTGCATACCCTAATAGTGACTTGGGACATGTGTACTTAGCTTGAGGAAAACACCATTGAAATGCAGGATTTTAAAGCGTCTATGGCTTATTGAAATGAAGAATAAAGCTAGTAGAAAGCAAAGACATACCGACTCTTTGATTAGCGTGGTTAACAGCAACATGCTTGAAAACCTTGTGCCAATTCGGCCTGGCAAAATGTGTCTTCACACGGGTTCCTGATACAATGTCAACCCCACTCTTGGCATGGTGGAGGGACTGAAGCATGGTGATCAAAGCTGATCTAGCATCCCCTTCTTCGAACACACTGGTGCAGTAATTGTGGAGCTCGATCATCCTATCCCTGTCATACTCAGCCACCTCGTTCATCACCCCTCTGAACCACTCGAACGAGCCTTGCTCGCGAGTGACCCAGTAGAAATAAGCTCGTTTGGTGGCGAAGGGCTTCCTCTTGTTGTTCTTAACTCCATTCTCTATCCCTTCCTCCATTTCCTTCTGTTGCTTGATGTTGTTCAGCACGTCTTTGACTATGCTGATCAACGGAGTGGCTCCAATGCCGAGTCCTACTAGGAGAAGCACATCATATTTTTTATAGTCCTGTGCTGGAGCTCCGTAGGGGCCATCGATCAAGAGTTTAGGCAACCTGTTTGAAGATTGAATTCCATGTTGGGAGTTGAGATAATGATTGGAAAAAGATGGAAAAACAGCATATTGGCGGGGAAAAACGAAAGTTACCTAGGCTTGTTTTCTCCTTTGCCAACATCTGCTCTCAGGAGGCCACTTTGATTAACTGATGGAGGCTGACAGACCTGCAAACCAAAACGTTTAAAGCTTACAAAGGAGACATTTTGTTGTAGAAATCCTACAGGTTTTGAGGAAGAACAATCACCTTTACAAAAAGGGCCTTGAGCTGGGATGTCCAGTCTCCTAAGGTTCGGATGTGAATACTCAAATAGTCATCTGCAGGGGATGAAGTGATGGAGAAGGGATGCCTGAAGAATCAAAAACCATCGATGTTCTATCAGTTTCCCTGCCATTAAAACTGTTGAAATAGTGAAACACTACATAATTATTTGATCCTGTTTTTTACCATTGGAATGGGGAGACTGCTGCACAGTTCACAAAGATGTATTGGCCACTGGTGTACTTAAATCCTTGAGGCTTAGACATATGCAGGGAGAGTACATTTCCAGGGTACACAGCAACCTGAATTATGAACAGAAACAAGTATTAGCCTTACCCGAGCTTAAAACTGTTATCTTTTCCTACCAGTAAACTTGATAAATTTGACATTTGGGGGGGTTGGAATGTACCTTCAAGATCTTCACTGACTTATAGCCAGACCTGAATGCACGAATCAGGCGTTCACACGCGTATAGTAGCATTGGAACTGCTAGATACATCCATGTCTGCAAGCAAATAGCAGAAAACAATTTAAAATCCTCTGGAAAATGTCAGCATATTGTGAAAATGTTGTTTTGCACTAGCTAGTTTTTTGAGACACTTACTGTCTTTTTGTACCATTTCTTGGAGAGGTAGAGGAAATATCCATGAACAATGAAGAGGGCATAGACAATAACAAACAGATGATGTGAGTACCAGAAGGCATTGAATCCGGTGAGCTTCTTTATGGGTTTGGGGAGGTTTAGCCGGTTGCGGCGGAACCAGGGCTGAGCTAGTATGTAGGCTATGGCCATGAGCACCACCATGGCTACACCAGTCCAGCCCTCGGTGCCTTTCACGAACCACCAGTAGTTGTTAGGCCGTTTTTCCCCGAAGAATGGCTTCATTGGCTCATATTCTTCATCAGTGGCATGGAGAAGTCTAGGGAAGTCGCATGTAAGATGAGCACCAGCATGCAGGCCAACTCCAATAGCAATCCCCAAAGCAACCACCTATAGAATTTGGTCCAAATGCAAGAAAGTATTAATTTCTTCTATGTATACATCCTTTATTATGATTTATTATAAGATAAAAGTAAGATAATTAGCCCTTAATTCTGGATTATTATTTACCATACCTTGTGAAAATTGATGTTGTCATCAAATGGGACAACCACCCCTAACTTGGTCCTGCTTCTAAGCCAAGTAATGGTATTCCTACACACTGGAAGGAGGATAAGGGCCATGTTGAATTTAGTTGTCTCAGCTGCACCTTTGGCTGTGGTAACACAGTAGCCCATCACATCAAACACGGCCCGATGTTTGTATTGGATGAATTTCCAAGTGAACAGGCCTGCACAGATTGAGATCCACAGGGCCAGGACCCATATCCTTTTCCAATTGTCCTCCAGGAAGTAAGCAAGACCCCTGCCCCATCTTTTGATGGGGTTTCTCTCTTTTGTTGGCACCAATTTTTCACTCAACAGCCTGCTCAGAATGCGGCTATCTGTCACCAGGTTGGTTGACTGGCTTGGTGCTTGGAGAAGCAGTGTTTCCAAATTGTATATCTGACAAAAAGGAAAAAACAACCAACAGGGAATTGGGTCAAAAGTCTGTGGTGAAATTAGGGTGAGATCCTGTTTGCTTGGCCTTGAAATGGGGTTGGGAGAGTTAGTTCATTCAATGAAAGTCAAGGTGCTGACCTCAATGTAGCCAAGGTTGTCTTTGTCCAGTTCTTCCATGATTAGGGCTGCATATTCCTCAGCAGATTCTTGGATTTTTGACAGCTTGTTAGCACTAGCACTCAATGCAATAATCTGCACAACATTTTATTGAAACAGTTGTAAATATTTTTTTATAGATAGTTGCAGCTTAAACTACTTTTCATATCAGTAGTACTATTCTCCGGCTTTTACTCACCTCTTTCACTTCTTCTTCCGTGATCCTTCCATCAGCATCTTTGTCAACCCTGAATTTACCCAAAAATTGCTTGAATAATAATAAATTTTATATTTAATAAACTGTCAATATATAATATTTATATATTATTACTTACTCATAATACGTCACTTTATAAAATACATAAAAATAAAAATTCTAAAATCTTTTAAAACAAACTTTTTTTTTTTAAATATGTAACAAAGCATCAAATAGAAACAAGTAAGAATAACCAATGTTTTCATATCGTATTCGTGTGCAAAGAATTTTCTTGGTGGTGATTAGATTATTTAATTAAGTGATGATTTCATAATAGTAAATTAAAATGAAAAATTATTTTTTGTATTGTATAACCAAAGTAGAGAGTTATTGTTAAGAATTATTATAAAGTCAACAAAATTGGATAATATATGGCAAGAGAATTTATTTTCACCGGCCATCTGGCTTCACGTGCAGAGAGCACAAAATGCGGTTTTATATGATAAAATTCTTTGCATGAATACCAAAATGGACATCTTAGCATAATTTTGTCTAATGATTAGGTGAAATCCGTCTCAAATGTCCCACAAAATTTGTCTTATGCAATGGAAGCGTATGGTATTCATAATTCAAGCTTTGTGTTGGGTCAATAATGGAAGTGCTTCAATTATGTGAAACAGACAGACAGAGTTCTTACATGTCAAAGAAGGTTTGCAGCCTAGCATCAAAGCCATGATCAGAGATTTGTTCCCAGAATTCCCTCAGCTCAGCTTTGCTTATTGCTGATGATGTTATCCCTCTCCGTCTAGCCAGGGCCTCGAAGAGTTCACTGGCAAACTCTTTGGATTCATTCATTCCTGGTTACGACAACCAAACCCAGGGTTTCTAATCAGGCTATGATCTTGGTTTGGAAGTAAACAGGTTTATCATCGGGCTAACAGGGAGAGAATGGTGTCGCATTACCTATGCATTGGCCGAAGAGAGATTTGAGGAGTGAGCCATCGACAGACAGTTCATCGAACCGTTTTTCGACCTCGGACCAGCCTTCACTTCCTACGTTCTTGGTGGTCATAAACTTCAGGCCCTGAAGGGCACGAGCAGCTCCGGACTTGCTCCTGTCGACCTTGTTGAACGGTGCAGCAGCCTTGGTCGATGTCATCCGCTTTAGTTCCTGAGAGACTTGCCTGATTCGGAACGAAAGCTGGGATCCGAATGAAGGCCTTTTCTCCAACCTGGTTGCTAACATTGCCGTCTCTGGATCACCTCCCTTGATGTTCTGGACAGACACCGAGTCTTCCCGGATGTCTAGAGTGATTTCCACGTACTCGTCGTCACCATCCTTGAACCTTGCACTTTTCTTGCTGCTGCTTTTCTTGTTGTTCATCAATATCGGCCCGCTCAATGGACCACTGTAGCCGACCCTGGTGCTGCTCGTGCTTTCTGTATCGGACCATGACTCGTGTTTGCTGTGTTGAATCTCCATAGTTTTTGCTTTCCTAATTCTCTCAACTCTCTCGAACCCAGAGTTTGTGTATCCTGAAATGAAAAACCAGGGAGAGCAATCAGGCTGACAAGGACTCAAAGTTCTGATATATCATGTCTAGAACTATAATAATTAGCTAAGGATTTGACTATGCTACCCTCATGAATTATATTTTATGCAAGGGCATATTTGACTTTAAAAACCCTTGTCTGGCTGCTTTTCTGCTTATAGAAACAGACTTACTTGGTTATTCTACCACTCTTCATCATTGATTAAAGCAAAGAAACACACACACGCACATCATTGACATCAAAATCAGTGAATCAGTTTAGACGTTTTCCATGGTGCATGGAAACATGAATCAAACCAAGTGAAAGCAACCAAAAAGAATGGATTTTCTTGGGAAAATCACTCTCAAAATCTTACCGGAGAGAACAATGAATTCTTGCCCTTTGGAGAGCTTCAAGAGTTGAATACTAGGAGAATGTTGGTGAGAGAGATAGAATTTGAGAACTGAAAGAGGAACATATATAGAAAGAGTTTTATAAAGGGGGAAAAGGTCGCTGAGAGGGCAAATCAAGGGAGGGGAAGAGAAGTCAAAACTTCCAGAGAAAAAAACAAAAAAGCAAGGTGAAACCAGGGGGCGCAGTCGGGTTAAGTGTTAGTTATAGATTGGAGTGGTTATGTGGGCGTTTCCATACTCTTTCTAAATAAATCTTCAAAGATTCCAACCATCACCAACCCAACCCCAGGTTGACAAGAAAAAACTTCATTCAGCATGAAGAAATTTAACAATGGTAGCAGCATGCAGGTCAACCATTCACGAGAACATTGTTGGAAAGTTGCCTTTGAATATGAACTGAAACCCAAAAAATGAATGTAAGCCCGGAAAAAGGTAAAGCACACTCCTATTTGGGTCTGCTTCCATGAAAATGCCAGGCACCAAAGTTCTTACAGCCTAGTGAATTTCACATTTAAACTATTAAATTAACTAATCTTATTTGCCAGCACATAATATTTTTTCCTGTTGCATGAATCATCTTCTATGTTGTTTTTTGTTCTTCAAGAACCTTATCTTTTATGCTCTTCTAGTGACATTGACAGCTTCCCCAAATTTCTTCAACTTTTAGCAGGACTTGCCTGTCCCTAAAGAATTTATATAGAAGAAGACATTTTATAGCAATAAAATAGACACAGTTTCATTGAGTCATGGAGATAAAGATGAAAACAATATCAATCTCTTTAATTTGATAGCTACATCCATTTAATTCAATTAAGCAAAGAGTGTCTGCTTTGTTTTTATCATTATTTTTCTTCATTGATTCAATCATATAGCACAAATTTTCACATATGAAACATCTGTTAATACCCAACTTTTTTTTTTTTTTATTAAGCTGAATATGACAATTATAGAGAACATCAAAATTCTCTGTAAATACAAACTAAAACAATTTAGAAAACTCTTCTAAAATTAATTCAATACAAATGAAATACCCAAATTACATACAATACTGAAAATAATCTAAAGAAATTATACCATCTCGATTGAGTTGCAACAACACCTAGCTAGTAGTACCCAATTATTTTCTAATTTAATTTCTATGCAATGCATGTGGTGTTTAGTCACCCATTTGGACTTCAATAAGTATTCATAGGTATTAGGTGGCATGCATATATGAGAGGACTTGAAGAATTATTTTACAAAGGGAATATTGGGAAAGATTTATTAATTCTATATATATATAACCTTAAGACATATTTAGAAGGGAAATTATTAGGTAAAGGTTTTTTTTTTTTATAATTAGAGGAGAGGGGATTCGAATCACAGGAGATTATACACCAACCAATAAATTAACTGTTCAGGTGCATTTATAATCTTAAAGGATCATGCATTGTATCTTTAAACTTTGACACTCAGAGGAGCATAAAGCAATAAGTGATAGTGTATAAATACGGACAATATTGCGAATATAAATCCAAAAAGAAATACTATTTAATTTTTAGTACGAAATTAAAAGGTTTGAAAGACAATATTTTAGAAATTTAATTTCTCAATTTCAGATAATGGGAAATAAAATGAACTTTGCTGGTAGGTAAAAAGGTAAATAGTTTTAATTAAAAATTATTAAAATAAAATTTAAAAGGAAAAAACACAATGATTTTCCACTAGTTAATGGGTCTGTGGTAATTCCATTACAAAAGGAGAAAACACCAATACCTTTTCACATATTAACTACTTAATGGATGTTAGTGCTCATATTAATGTGTTCCATATCTCATGATGATGGAATACCCGACATTGGACCGCCTAATTAGGACCTGTTGTAAGGTAATGATTAAGTCAATAATGGAAGAACAACTTGGCTAATTGAGGTTAATTATACATTCATTAAACTAATTATTCCTAGAGATTTGAATATAGAAAGTGAAAAGCTTGATTAATTGTACATCTTTGAATTTTGCACTTTGTTTTCGAAATTGATTTCTTCTTTGAATTGGTTTGAGAAACTTGATTCGGGTATGATCATAGTTTAGAAATATGATTAGGATTTAGAAATTATGAGATCTCGAATTCGAGCTTACATATTATAACGGAGTTGGTAATTGTAGAGAATCTATATATCTATCAATTATACTACTTTTCCTTAAACTAACTATGATTCTTTCTTTTCTAAAAGTTTTTAGTTGAAACAGTTTATGGGTACAATTGAGGAAGACTGATGAAAGAGGCTATTTAGATATTAAATGTAGTAAATAATTTCATGATTTATGTTTATTAATTGAGTAATTCCATGAATCTAGACTCAAAGGAATCATATCAAAATTAAAATCTCAAAAGCCAAATACATATCCTCCAACCTAATCCTAACATATAGTATTGCCATAATTAATATGAAATTCAACTAATATTATAAATCTCGAGTTGAAACGAATAGATCAAAATTAAAACCTCGATAAAAACCAAATAATACATATTCTCCCACCTAATCCTAGCCTAAACCTAGTACATGTTACTTACTAGGACAAACGCATGTGAAGTTTGATCAAATTAAGATACTGTAGAATTGAAAACACGACAGCTAATTATTCGTTTAGGACAAAACAAGATGGAGATAAAGCAGAACAAACAAGTCAAAATGAGAGACAGACACAACTTGAAGGCAAGTAGGCTCTGGATTTTTACTCAAGAACCAGTCAAAATTGAAGGCAAAACCTGGATTTGGGTATTTGACCTTGGGTGACGTTAGCTTTATCTTGTTTGAAAGAAGGAAAAGATGGTTTGGAGAAGCTGTCAAAACAAGTGAAAACCCTTGGCTGAATCTGTCTGGATACAGAGACTAAATATAAATGGAAGTTTGATTAATTATACGCGTTTCTAATGTTGAAAAATACAGTGTTTCCCCCTTCTGCTTTTAATAGTCATAATTGAACCATGTTTATAAGACTATGTCTTTATTCTTTTTATCGTATCTAAATAAGTTTTTTTTTTCTATTTGAATATTCACTTAAGTTTTTAATTTTTAATGAAAAATTAATCGTTGTCGTCCAATTTAATATCGGCTGGTAATTTTTATTCACATGAAAACAAATGACATGATTATGTAATAATAGTTATGGAATGGATCATGTGATTACGTTATTAAGTTATATGGATAAAAAATGCTAGCAATATTTGATCGAACGATTAATAATTTTTCGTTAGGGTTAAGATTTGTATAAATACGAATTAAATGATAAAAGGTTGTTTGGGTACAATAAATTAATAAGAAAACATATAGTTGAGGAATTTATTTAAACCTTTTATCCATTATTATTTATGTTGCATAGGAGGGAATGAATGGGGGATAGCCTAAACCTCACCAAATTGAATTCCACTTTTCCTTCCATTGATTATTCAAACATTCTTCAATTTTAGACCATGTTCTAAGTAACAATCATGGCCGTTTCTTCCATGCTTCTTCTCATGGGAAAACAACCAAACCCTTGGTCCAGGATTGCTGAATCAAGACCTGTTTCTGATCCAAAGTATTGTGAACCTAGGCCCTTCCATTCCTATCCTTAAAAACAGTAAAGAACCCACTGCCTTTCAGGTTTCAAGCCCATACAGTCATTAGATGTTAGACAGTAAGGTGGTGGGCAGTGGGCAGCCAATTTATGCCATTAATCTACAACGTAAATGCAACAAAAAAGAGCAAAAATTGAAAGAAGGGAAATAATTGTTCAATGTTAAGGTAAAATTTGCCACCAACCTTGAGCAAAATTGAAAGCAATGGTAGCATAGGATTCTCTCCCCTTTGAATGGTTTTGTATTTTAGTTTCTGCACATCATTCTTTTGCAAGACTTCCCATGTGTTTTTTGCACTGTAAACTTTGTTTCTTTGTTTGTACATCCTCTGATTTTTGGCCTCTTTGTGTGTGTTTTCTTAGGTCAAATGGACATCCTCATTGCAGAGAATGAAGCATCGGAAGGTATTAAAGTTTGGTGGTGTTTGGAGCTTATCGTTGACTATGGGCTCCACTGGTTTCAGATATGTCATGTGGTTCTGAGAGAAGTGACACTGACAGCACATTATCAAGTACCAACTGCATCTTACCAGTGACAAAATGGATATAAAACCATCCATTTTTACAGAACTATTCTCACCTCAGAATTCATATACTTCTCTGGTAGATCCAATGTGAATTAAGTGTTACATGAACTATTTACTTTACCTTAATGTATTCATATCCGTATCCATATTTATATCTGATATTTTTTCAGATGCTTTATTATTTATAATTTGTCAAAATTATAACGTAGTCGTGCTCAACACGTATCTCGAATCCATATAAGATAGGTTAGAGCAAAGATGAAGAGAGACTTTGAAACACTTAAGATTTGGTAAAATGAAGTGCAATCAAATAGCTTTGCCATAATGGAAGTGGGAGGGGGAAACTATCCTTAAATGGGGTAACTGACGGCACAGGCTAATATACCAGATAAGGTTGCTGAAAATCAACACCAACTCACACCAAACTATTTTGATACTATGTTTTTGAAGATAAAAGACACACAATGGGGCAACCAACTAGCAACTTTGCACGTGGAGCCATAGAAAAGAAAAGCTTGGGAAATAAACTAGTGCTACTAAAAGGCCTATTAGCTTCCCATAATGCAGCATTCGCATTCAAGATCTAGCTTTCACCTAGATGCGGCTTTAATCTGAAAATGGAAGAGTAGATACATTACCACATGATAAAGGAATGGACCATTTCTCTCTCTCTCTTTTAATAATGGGGGTTGGAGAAAACTTATGCTGTCAAGAGGTAGGCAAGTCCAACAGATTAGGACCCACGTAGACATTTTTTGTAAGGTTTGATTTCAGGACTTTTTAGTGAACTTTAGGAACTAAAAAAGGGTTTGTTTTAAATGCAAAGACCATGATGGGGATTTGATTGACTAAGCTTTTGAGCAATGAAGCTATCTAAAAAACCTGCAGAAAATGATGAAGTGCATGAGCAATAAAGGGGAGAAAAATATGTCAGCTTTATCTTAATAGAAAGCATATCAGAAAAGTAAGACATAATAAAAGAAAGAAAATTAACCTTGAGGGTATTTCTAGAAGGCAAATTGTCCTACAGATTTAAAAGTGTTTTGCAGGAGAATTTATGAAGGGTGAGAAGAGATAAGAGTACATGAACAGAGGAGAAAGTAAAGAAGGTTCTGTACAACAGCAACTGCCAGGATCAGGGGTTCCTTGGAGTAGCATTAAAGACTGTGCAGGACTAGATGGTTTTCACTACACATCACCTGCACCACCAAAATAAATGTTTTTTTCTAGAAAAAAGAAAGGAGAATGCAAACAAAAATGAAGAACCTAGATTTATAAACAGAAAGCTTGCTTGGTGATGCTTTGATGATTTCTAGTTGAAGATCATGGGTTATTGTTCTCAGATTCTTTACATGATTTTCATCATTTTCCTGCTCATATCATTAGACAGCTCCCACATTTTGAGTGCTGATGCTTTACTGGATGCAGCGGAGGGCTTCACAGTTCATGGCCTACAACAGTTTTATTTCATGGGGGAAAGTGGGGGCAATCAGAACAAAATTGAGAAAGTTTCAGGACAGGATGAGAATGAACAAAAGGAAGCTTTGATTGTGCAAAAGTTTAGAGCTTTGCTCGGATTGAAGAGTACCAAAGGAAGAATCCCATTAAACGGTGCTGCAGAATGTTTCTCACCATCTCCCTATCCATCACCAAACAGTATAGAAGCTGAGACTTCAGTACCAGCTCCTGCTCCAGCCCTGCCAATGCACGCACATTTCCATTCTCCAACGCCTCGATCAAGCACAATGCCACTACCTAAAAGAATTCACAAAGAAAATACAGATAAAGGAAGACTTAGAAGAATTCTGGTGCCAGTCCTTGTGTCTGCTGGAGCTGCTTTTTTAGCTTGTCTTGTTGGACTCATCTGTTTCTGTGGCAAAATCAGGAAGCCAAGAAAGAAATCCACAAAACCAATTTTGACATACAGCAGAAAAGGAAGAATTAGAGGCAAATCCCAGTATACGAGTTCTCAAAATTCATCAAGCAACGTGAGCTTAAATCCTAGCCTAGATCTCTTTTGTCTTCATACCTTGGGAGTGGACTTAGAGCGGCAACCAGCTTGTTTAAAACAAAGTGCTGAAACTGGGAAAACATCAACGATAGATAAGAGGAAGGAATCAAACAAGGAAGTTGCTCTACCAGAATCCGACAATGCTAGCAGTTCTTCAACAAGAGAGATTACTTCAGTTCATGAGGATGTAGAATCAGCAAGATATGATTCTGATGGGGGTCACTGCTCACCTCCCGATAAAGTAATTCCCATTGAATGTCATTCATCTGATGATGAATCGTTTCATTCTTTTGCTGATTCGCGTTCATCAAATGTCCGGCTTTCCAATGTTTCAGCTGGTAGTCTTAGTGATACATCAGAGAATGCCCTGAATGTAACAAAGGTATCACCATCTCCTCAACATTCTTTCGCATCTCCACCCATGTCCCCCGCCATGTCTGGCCTCCATGAGTCTCCGGATTGTCAAAAGAATTTTACAGCCCCACCCCCACCGCCACCGCCACCCCCTCCACCTCCACCTCCTCTGCCTCCAGTTGTGCTCATTTCTCCTTTAAATTCTTCTTTATCTGCAACTAAAGCAAGATTGAAAGCTTCAAGTTCTTCTACATTGCTCGATGTTACACCTGCTAGGAATTCAAATTCCTCTTCTGGATCAAACCAGAAACAAGCAAACCCGAGTGACATCCCACTTTCGCCCGAAAAACCTTCTAAACCTTTGCCAAGTTCAACTGGTATTCCTCCACCACCATGTCCACCTCCATTTCTGAAAGGAAACAACAACCCTGTCAAAGGTCCACCTCCTCCACCAACCCAACTTCCACAGTACACGCCGCTGGGCAAAGATGGGGCTCCATTGCCAAAATTGAAGCCACTTCACTGGGACAAAGTCAGAGCTGCACCAGACCGCTCTATGGTATGGGACAAGCTGAGGTCAAGCTCATTCGAGTAAGTTATGTCATGTTCTTTTTGCACACTAAATTCCTTTCTTTCTGATCCTGAGAATTAACTAAATCTGACATGGAAAAGATTGGACGAGGAAATGATGGAGTCACTTTTCGGATACAACATACATAATTCAATGAAGAATGATGAAACAAAAAGCAAAACCCCTTCTCCAAGCCAGCATGTGCTTGAGCCCAAGAGGTTGCAGAACATAACCATTCTCTTAAAAGCACTGAATGTGACAGTTGAGCAAGCGTGCAATGCATTGATGAAAGGTTTAGCTCTGAATTTGATTCATGTAATCTGCAAAACCAATCTATTTCAACGTACAAGTTCCTCTCTTTTTATTCTTGTGATTGCTTTCTCCATTTGGTGAAAAGCAGGAAATGGTTTGGTTTTACAACAACTAGAAGCATTGGTTAAAATGGTACCCACCAAGGAAGAGGAGACCAAGCTTTCTAGCTACAAAGGAGATATCAATGAGTTGGGGTCTGCTGAGAAGTTTGTTAAAGTACTTCTACGCATTCCATTCGCCTTCTTACGTGCTGAAGCCATGCTTTACCGAGAAACTTTTGAGGATGAGGTGATTCATCTTAAAAATTCGTTTTCGATGCTACAGGTAAGCATCAAGCTCTGATTCATATCATCTCTTTTATGGAAAAGCTATGTTCTGATACAAACATCTGATATCTCTCATTCCCATTGTTCTACCAGGAAGCCTGCAAGGAACTCAGGTCAAGCAGGCTCTTCTTGAAGTTACTAGAAGCAGTACTCAAAACGGGCAACCGAATGAATGTTGGAACAATTAGAGGAGGCGCTATAGCATTCAAGCTCGATGCCCTCCTTAAGCTTGCTGATGTGAAAGGAACCGATGGGAAGACTACATTGCTCCATTTTGTCGTCCAAGAGATCATTCGGTCGGAAGGCATAAGAGTGTCTGATAGCATTATGGGGAAGATCAACCAGGGGAACAGAAGCAGAACTGCTGAAGAAAAAGAAGAGGATTACAGAAGAATGGGACTAGACCTTGTTTCTGGTTTAAGCACCGAACTGTACCATGTTAAGAAGACAGCCACACTCGACCTGGATGTTCTTGCAAGTTCTGTGTCGAACCTATCAGATGGCAAGGCTAAACTGCAACATCTGGTTCAAGAGGAGCTATCGACAGACGAAAAAAGTGGGAATTTCGTTCGGTCAATGAACTCCTTCCTGAACTATGCAGAGAAGAATCTGAAAGAGCTGCAAGAAGATGAACATAGGGTCCTGTTACAAGTCAGAGAAATCACAGAATACTTCCATGGAGATGTAAGCAAACTAGATGAAGCTAATCCACTTCGGATATTCGTGATCGTAAGAGACTTTCTGGGAATGTTAGATCATGTTTGTAAAGAGCTTAGAAGCTTGAAAGTCCCAAGCTGTCCAAGCCCTCTGGCTCCATTTCGATAGAGATTTAGATTTTCCTCTTGGTGTGTTAATAAAAAATATATTTTTCCTGCTTCCCAAACAACCATTTGATCAGGCTGTAACTTAAGTTTGTTCTTGTTTTTTCTGTAGAGTTTTGGCAGGGTTTTAGATCAATTCTTCAGCTGAGGCTGATTTGCCAGGTAGTTGGATTATGATTTTTGTTCAGCTGAATTGAATTCATGATCGGATTTGGTTGCATAGCTGTGTGTAACATAACAATTCCATCCAACATTTATTTGCATACCACAACATTTATGAACTGTTCTATTAAGCGAGCATTAATTCCATTTTAATTGGTTACTTGATTCTATTTTGATCTATTTTTAATGTTTAAAATTTATATTCAAATAAACCGAAAAATGGATTAGTAATAATATATTTTTAAATAATGTTTTGTATGAAATATAAAATAGTGAAAAAATAATAAAATCGATCGAATGAATCAAATATAAATCGATTTTGATTATTTTTATTTTAGTATATAATTTAATCAATTTAATTATTTTTTAATGAAATTTTGATTAATTCGACTCATTGAATTATAAAATCGAATTGATTGAACTGATGCATTTATTATCAAAATTAAATACTCGAATGTATTTTGAAATTTATTTCGAGAATTTTGTTTTTTAATGGATCATGAAAATGGTTAAAACGGGCTTAAATTTGCCCCAATACGGTAGTGAAGCTCCAAAACCAAAGCCCAGAAGGGAGTTCCATTTTTACCCAAGATGTTTTACCCGTTTTAACCGCTAAACCCGCCATCCAATTTCAAGAACATTCCCGACAAGACGGTCAAATTTTCCAATATCCTTACGTGTCATCAACCGATTGGGTCCACAACGTGTTAGTATTCCGAAATTGCCAACCACAAAAGAGTCAGTTTAATGACATGGCCCCCTCCCATTGGGTAGAACACTCTAGCACCGAACACCCGTCACGTCGGTATAAATAAACCACCATTTCGGCCATCTTCGCTCTACCGAAATAAAAAACCAGAGTGAAAACTAAAACCAAGTAAATTTGATTTTTCTCAGATAGCAGTGAATCGAACAGCAAGAATGGCGATCAGGAACAAGGCGTTTTGGGTTTTATTTCTCTTTATTTCAGGTAAATAGAAATACTTTCTATTATTTTCTTAAGTGAAATTTGAGTTTTCAATTTGAGTTGCTCTGTTTCACTCTGTTTTGCTCTGGTTTTTTCGTGAAGAATTTTTCTTAGGAATAGCAGTAGCGGCAGATGAAACGAAGGTAGGAACGGTGATCGGAATCGACCTGGGGACTACGTATTCTTGCGTGGGAGTTTATAAGAACGGTCACGTAGAGATTATAGCGAACGATCAAGGGAACAGAATCACCCCATCATGGGTTGCATTCACTGATACAGAGCGTTTGATTGGAGAAGCCGCAAAGAATCAAGCGGCTCTCAATGCAGAACGCACCATCTTTGATGTTAAACGTCTCATTGGAAGAAAGTAAGTAAAGAAGTTGATATTTTTGAACTTTAACTTGTTGGGTTTTTCTTTTATTCGTTTTGGAGGTGAATTGAACTTGGGTTGTTTGGTTTTTTAATTTTAGGTTCGATGATCCTGAGGTTCAAAGAGATATAAAGTTCTTGCCTTACAAGGTGGTTAACAAAGATGGGAAGCCCTATATTCAAATTAAGGTTAAAGGTGAGACGAAAGTTTTCAGCCCTGAGGAAATCAGTGCTATGGTTTTGACGAAAATGAAGGAAACAGCTGAAGCTTACTTGGGGAAGAAGATCAAAGATGCTGTTATTACCGTTCCGGGTATGGTTAAAATCTCCTTTTTACATTGTTCTTGTTATGTGGAACTACAGAGAGAAGAATATGGTTTAATGGGTTCTGTTCTTTTTTCTGATTTTGTAGCTTATTTCAACGATGCACAAAGGCAGGCTACCAAGGATGCAGGCACCATTGCCGGGCTAAATGTGGCTCGGATCATCAATGAGCCTACGGCTGCTGCCATTGCCTATGGATTGGATAAGAAAGGAGGAGAGAAGAACATTCTGGTCTACGATCTAGGCGGTGGTACATTTGATGTTAGTATTCTGACAATTGATAATGGAGTCTTTGAAGTTCTTGCTACCAGTGGAGACACCCACTTGGGAGGAGAAGATTTCGATCATAGAGTGATGGATTATTTCATCAAGTTGATCAAGAAGAAATATAACAAAGATATCAGCAAGGACAACAAGGCCCTAGGGAAGCTTCGTCGGGAATGTGAGAGAGCAAAAAGAGCTTTGAGCAGCCAGCATCAGGTTAGGGTCGAGATCGAGTCATTGTTTGATGGTGTTGATTTCTCGGAGCCATTGACTAGGGCAAGGTTTGAAGAGTTGAACATGGACTTATTTAAGAAAACTCTAGGACCAGTGAAGAGGGCTTTGGAGGATGCCAATTTGAAGAAGTCTGATATCAGTGAAATCGTGCTTGTTGGAGGAAGTACTCGAATCCCCAAGGTTCAGCAACTGTTGAAGGATTTGTTTGACGGCAAAGAGCCTAGCAAGGGTATCAATCCGGACGAGGCTGTGGCATATGGTGCCGCAGTTCAGGGTGGAATTCTTAGCGGTGAAGGAGGAGAAGAAACCAAAGGTAATAATGATCTTCTTTCATTAGTTTTGGCAGAGCAGAAAACGTTGATCGACCACACTAACAAGAACAAGATTTCCTGTTTTTTGATTCTTGGCAGACATTCTTCTTCTGGATGTTGCTCCTTTGAGTCTTGGCATTGAAACAGTTGGTGGTGTCATGACCAAGTTGATCCCAAGGAACACTGTTATCCCAACTAAGAAATCTCAGGTCTTCACCACTTACCAAGACCAGCAAACCACAGTTTCCATCAAGGTAAAAACAAACAAATCTTGCTTCTTTGATATGTTTATTGTATCCTTATTACCCTGTTGAACCGAAACCCATGTTGTATTTGCAAAATCCCAGGTTTATGAAGGTGAAAGAAGCTTGACAAAAGATTGTCGGGAGCTTGGAAGATTTGATCTGACTGGTATTCCACCTGCTCCAAGGTGAGTTTCATATTCCAAATTTGATCATTTTATGTCCTGATGTGATAGACCAACCAATGTTATCTCTGTTCTTGCAGGGGAGTTCCTCAAATCGAAGTCACCTTCGAGGTTGATGCCAATGGCATCCTCCATGTGACAGCAGAGGACAAAGCAGCGAAGAAGTCACAATCCATCACCATCACCAACGACAAGGGGCGTCTCAGCCAGGAAGAGATCGAAAAGATGGTGAAGGAAGCTGAGGAATTCGCGGAAGAGGACAGGAAAGTGAGGGAAAAGATTGATTCCAGGAACAAGCTAGAAACATACATATACAACATGAGGAGCACCATTGATGACAAGGACAAGCTTGCAGACAAGCTTGGTTCTGATGACAAGGAGCGGATCGAGAGCACCTTGAAAGAAGCTCTGGAATGGTTGGATGATAACCAGAATGGAGGGAGGGAGGACTTTGATGAGAAACTTAAGGAGGTGGAGGCAGTGTGTAATCCAATCATAAAACAAGTTTATGAGAAAAGTAGTGGCAGCTCGGCTGGATCAGAAGAGGAGGATGAACCTACTGATGAGTTGTAAACTGTTGAGAGCAGAGGATTAAGATTCTATTTTCTTTTTTTTTTCTTTTTGTTGTATTTTTCTTCAAAATTAATATTGATAATTTTAAATTTTAAAATAAACATCAACTTAAAATGAGAAAAAAGAAGATAAATAAAAACAAATGTTGAAAATGAAAAAGTAAATTATGAATAAAAAAAAATAAGTACTTTAAAATAGTAAATAAAATCACTTATTTTATTGTATAAGTATACAATATTTAAATAATATATAGTATTTGATATTTTGATAACAGTAAGTTATTATTATGGGTCTTTGAGATTATTAATTATGCAAACAAAGGTTATTAACAAATTTAGGTAAGTATTAAAAATTTTAATAATATAATGTTTTTATATTTTCATGAAAAATAACGATGAAATACTATTAAATAATAGATGGAAAAATACAAAAAATTTTTATATTTTTTGAAGTTCATGATTTTGCAAAATAAGATTACTAAAAAAGCTATATTAATATATTTTATTTGCAGTAAGTATATATTTAATATTTCAATAACACGAGATTATTGAATATTTATAAGGATACTTATAAAGCATGCATATGATATTTTAATAAATAGGTATTTAATAATTTTTTATATAATTAAGTATTTGATATTTCAATAATCCTATTTGCTCATGTTGTCGATAGAAGTTTTTGACATATATGTCTAAGGTTATTAAATAGTAAATGAAAATTACAAAAAATAATTATATTCTTATAATATTGATTTTGTAAATTAATATTATTGAAAAGTTACAAAATTACCTGAAAATTATGGAAAATAATATTATTATGAGAATGTTGATTTTGTAAATTAATATTATCGAAAAAGCTATAAAATTAATATTGTGTTATTAAATATTCATTAAACTTACAGTTGTTATTAAAAATTATATACAAATATTACTAAAACTTAGATGAAAATTACAAAAAAGAAATTTTATTTTGAAGTTATTGATTTTGCAATTCATTTTATTAAAAATGTTATACGATGATAAGATTTTGGATAAAATATCTTAACTCCTTAATTTCTAGCCATAATTCTATACACGTCTATTAGTATTCGAAATAAACTGTTCATAAAAAACTTGTAAATGATATTAACATGTGAACGTGAAATGTTTAAAATATTATTTTTCTTTCGCTACTCTTTTTAACTTTTTTCCTTTCTATTAATCTGACTTGTGACGTTCCCTTACACTATTCGGTCACCCTGTAATTGGATTTACTTCTAAAATGTCATATTCGGTCAAATCCTCCAAGGTAAGCGCAAGCTTAGCATCTCATATCTCATTCTCCCTGAGGGGGCCTGCGGCGTTCCCTAACACTAGTTGGTTACCTTGCAGTTCAATGTAGTCTTGGAATATCATATTCAGTCAAATCTCCCTAGGGAAGCGCAAGTCGAGCATCTCATATCTCATTCTCCTTTGGGGGAGTGTGATCTAGCCAAATATGACACTTTTCAATCAGATTCAGCAGTGGTGGTGAGGAGTAGGGTAGAGAGAAATTTTTTTTAATAGGAAAAAAAATAAAAAATAAAAAATTATAATTTATATAATTTAATAATTTTTAAAATTAATAAAAAATTATCACATCATCAAATTAATAAAATTATCAATAATTGATTAATGATTGGACATGTGTCGAATGAAAAATATTTTTTTAAGTTGAACTATCAATTTAAATTACAAATGAACTTACGTAAAAAATGATTAAAAGTTAGGGTAATTATGATATTTTATTCAAAGATATTTCTATAGTTAGGTATTTTATATTTTAATAACTTTAAATCACTGAATATCAGATGGATTATTAACAAGAATAATTATGCATTCGAAATTTTTTGAATTTGTAAATTGAAATATGAAAAAAAATTAAATATTTAAATAGCATATAATATTAATTAATTAATTGGAGCGCCGGTTCAATTTTGGCGCGTTGGGTGCTTAAAAGCAAATATATTTTCGCGGCCAATTGAATTTCAATTCACCCATCGGGGAAGAAAAGAAGGCTTTACAAATTCTAGCTTTTCTGTTTTCTCTCAAATTTTCTCGGATCTCAAGCTGAATCGCCGTCTGAGTTAGGTCAGATTTCTCTTTGCAGTCTTGTTTTTCTGATTTTTTTTTTATCATTCGTTTGGCTTTTAATGCATTGAATTCGTTCTTCTTAAACGTTTAAGATTTGAACTCCCTTGCTCGTCTGCTTGACTTTGGTCTTTCGGTTCCGTTTGGTAAGCTAGAAAATGAAAAGGAAAGGGAAGGGAGAAAAACGATAAAATATGAATTATTGTACTATCGTTTTGAAGTATGAATCGAAAATTTGTGTTATTCAGATTAAGCTCGCATCGCTAAATGGATACATCGAAATTTATTTTAATTAAAGAATTAGGTTTCTAGGAATATTCCATTTTTGAGTAGATTTTAAGTGACAATTTTAGTTTCTCCGGAAACTTTGAAAAAGGGGAAGAGAAAGGAAGGGAACTAAGCTGAGTCAACTAGGTTTTGCTTTATATGTTTGAGATGTCCTTGACTTTAGGGTAGCATTTTGTTTTATCCTTGGTTGACAGTTCTCATGAAATGGGTGGTAATGATGCGCCGTCTGATCAAGTTGTTCAAAAGCTTATTGAAATGGGATTTGAGAATTCTGATGCCATAGAAGCTGTGAAAGCGGTGGGACCATCAGTTGATGATGCGGTTGAGTATGTTTTGAATGGTTGTCGTAGGAATAGTCACAGTACATCAACTAGTTCTCAATGTTCTTCAAGGAATGGGAAGGGTAAAAGGAGCATGTCATCCTTACAATCTAAGGGTCTAATGCGACAGTCTAGTATATGGGATCATTTTCAATCCACAAGTAAACCAAAGCGAAGCAAAGGTTATGATGCACCTGATGGAATTGTGTCCAGATCCCAGGTGTCGCATAGTCCTGTGCAAGAACAAAAAGGATCGTTTTCTTTTGTAAATAATCAGCTTGAAACTGTGCCAGAACCATTTCCAGTTTGCTGCTCTGAGGAGCCAGATATTGGATCAAATTGGGAGCCAAAGGTTAACAGTTTATTACAAAAGCATTTTGGTTATTCATCCTTGAAGAGTTTCCAGAAGGAAGCCTTGGCTGCTTGGCTCACTCACCAAGACTGTCTTGTTCTTGCCGCAACAGGATCTGGTTAATACTTATATTCTTTTGCATGTCTTGTTCTTATGTTCATTCACTTTGCTATCTCATAATTTTTTAGGTACTAATTATTTACCTTCTGCAGGAAAATCTCTTTGTTTCCAGATTCCCACATTATTAACAGGAAAGGTTGTGGTTGTTGTTTCTCCTTTGATAAGCTTGATGCACGATCAGTGCTTAAGATTATCAAAACATGGAGTCTCTGCTTGTTTTCTTGGGTCTGGGCAACCAGACAGCAGTGTGGAACAGAAAGCCATGAGAGGAATGTATAATATTATATATGTTTGTCCAGAGACAATTTTGAGGTAGGTGCATGCATTGCCTCTTTGGTTTTTTCTCAAAGAAAATGTTTATTCTGTTTTTTTTTTTGGTAATTGAGAAAGTACTTGTACTTTGGTGCAGACTAATTAAACCTCTCCAGAGGCTAGCAGAAAGTCGTGGAATTACATTATTTGCTATTGATGAAGTCCATTGTGTATCTAAGTGGGGCCATGATTTTCGTCCTGACTACGGGTATGTATTCCTTATGTTTGCATGGTTTTTTGTATTTCTTCTTCACCCAATCAACTTAAATCAACATTGGTACTTATTTGATTTAGGGAAAAAAATGCATTTTACTAAACCATGTCTTAAATGCATTTAAGAGCCAGGCAAATGACTATTTATTGCTAAAGCAGGTGTGATTTGCACAAAGACAGTGAATTTTGATTGCATTTTATCTATGTACTAAATCAATTGATGTAAGTTTTTGTAACTTGTTAATTTTTTTTTCTCTAATACCTTTTGGAATTTATTTGACTGCCCTTTCATATTTTTATAGCCACACATCTCTTTGTAATTTCAAATTTCACTTTATTAGATTTTTGTTTAGCTCGAAACATTTTGTACACTGCTTTTGGGTGCATTAAGCCTGGCTCTCAAGTTTGTTTTTGAAGCTTTAGCCATCCTTATATGGCTATGTTCCATTGTTTCAGGCGATTGTCTATATTACGAGAGAGTTTCAGTGCCACAAATTTAAAATTCTTGAAATTTGACATCCCAATTATGGCATTGACTGCTACTGCCACAGTTCAGGTTCGACAAGACATCCTTGATTCCTTGCGCATGTCAAAGGAGACAAAGATTGTGCTCACGTCGTTTTTCCGTCCAAATTTACGATTCTCAGTGAGTTTTCACTTGTTGCAGCATGGTTTTGGTCATATTTGGTTTCCCTGTCCCCCTTCCCACTTGTTCTTTCAAACTTCCACTTAGAGTGGGGTTTTTATGTATCAAGAAACTTGAATGGTCTTAAATTGTTTTTATTTTATTTTCTTTCAGTGCATGTATTGAATTTCTCCATAATCTCTTATCATGAACTTGTTTGTGTTTTAATAGGAACCTCAAATTTATATGCTGCTCTTTACAGGTAAAACATAGTAGAACATCAGAGTCTTCATATGAGATGGATTTTTGCCAACTCATAGATCTTTATGCCCGAAGGAAAATGATTGGTGAAAAGAAACAGGCTCTAATCTCACAAGAATCTGATTCAGATCAATCTTCTGCAAGTGATTTGAATGATATTGAAGAAAGTGATATTGACGAAAGTGATAATGAAAATTCATCAAAGCAAAACAGTTCAATTTCTTCAAGGGAAAAGCAAATGTCAGTAGAATATTTAGAAAATGAGGTTGACGTCTTTCCGTGTGTGGAATATTTGGATGGTACCATCCTCTGATACTTTAATTTGATCTTCTATATATGCTATTGCTTGGCTTTGCTTATAGAACATGAAAACGTTCCAGCTTCACTGTTTTTTTGCTTTTTGATTGCTTTTATATTACAGTTGTCTACGGTGAATTTTCTGGATTTCCTCATCGTGAAGAATGGGGTTCACAGGGGTCATTTGAGACAATTGATCCTCCGAATAATCCAGAAGAATGGCTGAGGCTTCTGCAAGAGTCTCTAGAACAAGGACCTACCATTGTATATGTTCCTACAAGAAAGGAAACACTGAGCATTGCGAAGTATCTTTGCAAGTGTGGAGTTAAGGCTGCTGCTTACAATGCAGCGGTAAATACTTATAGAAATCGCATTTTAGTTTCTTGCAGTCATTAAGCACTAATTTCTGTGCTTCTGAACTGCAGTTGGTAGTATGGTGTCTTTGCTTCTTTCTGTCTTTAACTCTTGTTTTCCGTCTTTCTTCTTCTTTTCCCTCTCATTCTTCATGTTGAAGGAATCACTCTTATCTTCATTCCATTAAACTCTGCCCATGCATATCATTCTGGTTATTTGTCTAGCTTTCTTGCTGATACATTTCTTGCAGCTACATGATAAAGACAAGAGTTTATATTTGTCTGATACACAACTATTTATGACTTTCCTCCCTCTTTGTTTCTCAGTTGCCAAAATCACATTTAAGGCAGGTTCACAAGGAATTCCATGAAAACTCCCTAGAGGTATGGATTTCAGGACTCAGAATGAATTGTTTCTGCATAATTTTGTACTTTTTGTAACCATCGTCAAAAAGATGTGTCCTTTTCCAGAAATTCTGTTGTTTTTCAAAAGATTTCATTTCTTTGAAAATTTCAGCCAGTTACTTTTCTGGTGCTCCAAGCTTCAATCTCTCTTGTCAAATGCTGATTACATAGATATGCTGAATCTGCTTTTGTCTGCTCTGCAATCTTCTTCTCTGTTTGGACATGTTACATCCTTTTTCTTCTTTAGTCTTATTTTGTTTATTGAGATCAAATGAAAGTTTAGGGTGAAGTACTGTTTATGATTTAATTGTGCCATCTAACAGATGATTTATTATGCTTTACCTCTGACCTGCAGGTTGTTGTTGCCACTATGGCTTTTGGAATGGGGATTGACAAGTTGAATGTTCGAAGAGTCATGCATTATGGTTGGCCACAGGTCTGTCCTCAGGTTCTGATAAATATTAGTTATAGGTGCACCTTTTGACTTTCATCATATAGTGATAAGTCTTGCTATCTAGGCTATCACAGGTTCAATTTTTCTTTTCTCTTGCGACTTGCATGCCTACTAGTTTTACCGTGTCCCATAATTGGCAGATACTGTTATCTGTTTTTTTGGTCACTTCAGCTTTTTCTAAACTTTATTCTGATTGCAGAGTTTGGAAGCATATTATCAAGAAGCTGGTCGAGCAGGAAGGGATGGAAAATTAGCAGATTGCAGTAAGCCTATTTACTATTTCAGAATATATGACATGCTCATTGTCAAAGCAAAGAACTTACCTAGTGTATTTTTCTAGTAATTTTTTTGGTCAGAGAGTGTATTTTCGTTTTGAATACTACTATCTGAAGTTTGTAATTTTATCAGGTGTTTTTTTTTTCTTTATTTGGGTATATTTTTAACATTAGCTTGAGCTATACTTTATGTCCTGGCAGTTTTATATGTAAACTTATCAAGAGTGCCAACACTTCTACCCAGTAAAAGAAGCAAAGATCAGACAAAACAGGCGTATAAAATGTTATCTGATTGCTTCAGGTTTGCATAATACATTTTTTCTTGCTTGTTTTGCTCCCTCTCTGCGTTGACTTTTAATTACTTGCAGATATGGAATGAATACTTCTTGCTGTCGAGCCAAAACCCTTGTTGAGTATTTTGGGGAAGATTTCAGTAATGAGAAGTGCCTCTTGTGCGTAATGCTTATTTAAGGTTTTTTATGGTAGTTGTTTGCAATGATAGTTGTTGTAATATTAGTTCTTATTTATTTTATTTTGATTTTTTCTTTTCTTTTATCCCTTTATTCTAACTCTCTTGACAAATTCTTTTTACTCAGGTGTGATGTTTGTGTCAATGGACCTCCTAACAAGCAAGATTTGAAAGAGGAGGCAAATATTTTGATGCAAATTATTGCTGCTCGTTATGTAAGTGTGTGTGTGATTATGTTCAATTTCTTTTTCTTTACATTTTTACATTTCATTACAGTGACCTCATGAAACTAATGAACACATCATACTCTCATGGTCAAAGGGATTAATTTCTTTCATCTTTTCCTTATGTTCATGATATTCATATCAAATTGCAGGCAGAGAACAGTTTCATGGACTGTTCTTATGATGATCCTCCATGTAGTAATATTGAACGGCAAAAATTCTTGGAGAAGCCAAACTTCAGAACTTTTGTCAATAAAATAAGGGAGCAGGTGATCTCTCTTTCATATATCTACCTGGTTTAACAATATGTTAACAGGAATTCTCACTTGGTATTCGATGGTTGTCATGTGATGGATATTTGCAGTCTCAAAAATTCATAGCTACCGATCTGCTATGGTGGAAAGGTCTTGCTCGAATCATGGAAGCTAAAGGATATATAAGAGAGGGGGATGATAAGGTATGCACTTATGACTTAAAACAAACAGCTTCTCCAATTTGAGTACATGAATGAAATTAAAGTTAGTCGTAATGGTGTAAATTATGTCTTATTTATTGTCAACTATGAAGGTCTTGACCATGCACTAAATGTGTCTACACGATACATAAACACGATTAAATAAATAGTTAGTAAATGGATCACAGGTTATACAGATATATGATATATAACACGATTAAGTAATCATGTCTTAGGTAAGTTTCACACAGTTAAACATGTCTGTATGATTAATATAGAAACATGATTAGTCTAAATCCAAATTCATTTAACTCCATCTTGTTTTGCCATATGTATACAAAATTGTAAGGTCTGTAGCCAAGAAGAGATGACTCAGAATATCTTAGATTCGTTCTGCTGGATTTTCAGACATTAATATCTTTGCTGACCACTCTGGTATTATTGTTTAACGTGCACTGTCTTGTGCAGATCCATGTTCAGATAAAATTCCCAGAACCAACAAAGAGGGGACTGGAGTTTCTCCACTATGAAAGTGCTGAAGCTTTCCATGTTTACCCGGAGGCAGACATGCTTCTGTCAATGAGAAAACCGAGAGTTTATTCCAGTTTCTCGGACTGGGGAAAGGGCTGGGCTGATCCCGAAATTTGCCGTCAGCGCTTAGAGAAAATCCGGTCATCAAACAGGAAGCCAGGAAAGCCACGAAAGCCAAGAATGAGGAAATGGAGAAAACATTCCTCAGACTTGAGTACTTCTCGTGGTAGAATCTCTGCAAAGCTCTCAAAACTGAAGTGCTCCAGGTTAGTTGATTAGTCACAAAGCTTCTTGACGATAACTGAAGCTTTCAGACTAGTTCAATTGGCCGACTTCTATCTGCCTTTCTGACAACACGATCTAGTTAATGTCGGGCATTTATAATTTTATGTCGGACTTTTATAATTTTAAGAAACAATACCCTAGAAGTTTATAGCATTAGCATGAGAAAGTTTTAGACCATTTAATGAAGCAAACCATGGACGAAGAGTAACACAAAAGCAAACCCCCAAAGAAGAACTTGTTATTGAAAGCAAGGAATCTCCATTTCTCTTAAAATTGCTTGGCTTTCTCCTCCACCTCCACCCCGCAATCAACACAAAATCCCTTTGATGGATCACGTTCGTGTAGTTTTTGCCGTGCTCGTCGGCTTCTCTGCTTCCTTCTTCTTGGTACTACCATGTTTCAAGCGATGGCAAAGGCGACAGGTTTTGATAGAGAGGCTAACGATGATTAGCCAGGCATTGGAACATGCTGAAGAAAGGGCTTTGAGGTTCCAAGAAAGGCATGATCGTATACTTAGCCAGATATGTTCTTATTACATGGTTAATCAGGACCTGGAGGATGCCCTGGCGGCTACTCGAGCTGCCATGAACGAGGCTTTGGAGTTTGCTGTTGGGTTGAGGAAGATGCAAATGCAGGTTTTCAGGTCATTAACAGATGAAAGCTGATGTCTTTGTTTTTTCTCATGTTGGGATAGAGAGGCAGGACACAGGATATAACTAATTAATTAATTTAGAGACCTCTAAGCAAATTTTCATTGTTGTATTTGTGTTCTAACCAATTAAAAATTAGATGCGATATTAATCTTGAACGAGAAAAATACTTTTAAATTATGGAGAGACAACTCGATCTACACAGAAGAAATGAAATTGTTTTTCATGGTAATTATTTTTTTTCTTATTAAAATTTGATTATTAATGATTCGTTAATTAAGTTGTACATAAATATTTAACTCAATAAGTGAATTTGAATCCCTTTTCTTCTAAAATAAAAAAAATTAATCAATGTTTACAAAAAGCATTAAGCATAGTGTTTAAATAAGTTTTTAAATTATTTTAAAAAATTAAATAAATTTTTATTTTTATTATATTTAATTAAATTTATTTATTTTTATTTTAAATTAAATAAGTGATTAACGATTGATTATTTATCATTAGTCAAAATCTTACTTATGGTATTGATATAATATTGATGTGAAATGTGAAAAATATTACATAATTATATTATTATATCAAATTAGTATATCATGCTATTATTAATTATGATATATTATTATATATATCATCATTAATTATAATATGTTAATATGTCACATCAGTATCATATAATATAAAATAATAAATAATTTTTTAATTAAATAAAATATTAATACAATAACTTATTTGATTCAAAATAAAAATATAAAAAATTAATTAAATGTAATAAAAATATAAGAACTTATTTAAATTTATTTGAATCATTTAAGAGTTTTTTTTTTAAATATTCTCTCAAAACCTAAAACATTATGATAAAAATGATGACTTTGTTTAAATTCAGTTCGTATTACAATATTTTTTTAAAATTTTGGATAATGTATTTTTATTTATTTTTATGTTGTTCCTAATATGATGGAAAAAAATAAAACAAATACAAGAGTGCATTATCCAAAATATTAAACAAATAACCCTTACGTTGATAATTTTATGTGGCACTTCATCTTACATAAAAAATGTTTAACTCAATCAATATTAATAACTTGAATTAAAATTTTTGAAAATGATTTAATTTAGGTCCAAAAAGATGTTAGACTAATTATACTTTGATATGGGTGTTACATTTTATAATTGATTAACTAATAGTAATATTTCTTCTTTTTCTTTGTTTTCCTTTTTAGGTATTATTATTTTGCAAATGTAAATTACTTAACTAACAACTATAATAAAAACCCATAAAAAATTAAACTATACTTTACCAATTAGGAAACTTTTTTTATATTTAAATTTTTAATTAGCCATATTATTCACGTTACCTAGGGCAATTTAGTCTTTTTATATAAAATATAAACAAATCTATTGGCTCTTGCTCCCAAGCACTCCTAATAGGCCAAAACCCAACCACACGGATCACCTACGCTGGAAAATCCCTGACCGTAGGATCCAAAGCACAAGCCAAACCCATGAAACCCAACCGTCCGATAAAATCTAATCCGTCCAATTCTTATTAGGCCAAACCATGACGCCACGGATTGCCAGAGCGACGTACTGTTACTATAAAAGCCCGCTCTCGTCCGTCACTTTTCGTTCGAAATTCAAATCCAACCGACAAAGAAGAAAGAAAGAAAGAAAGAAAGCTCTCCACAGCTTTCAGTCATTTTCCCTCCAAAGACAAAGGAAAATTTTAAAGCGAGGCGACGTCGTTTTTTACTTTTCGATGGAGTCGACGGCGAAGCCAGCGGGAGGAAGGAGAGGAGAGAGGAAGAAGGCGGTTTCTAAGTCGGTGAAAGCGGGGCTCCAGTTTCCAGTTGGTAGGATCGCCCGGTTCCTCAAGAAAGGTCGTTATGCGCAGCGTTACGGTGCCGGCGCTCCCATCTATCTCGCCGCCGTCCTCGAGTACCTTGCCGCTGAGGTATCCGATCCCTCCTCTCCCTCTCTCTCTCTCTCTACAATTTTTTGGATTTTTTTTATAAAAATTATGTTTGATCAGAGAGAAATCAATGGAAAATGCGTTTCATTTTCTCGATTTTGTAACCGGGTTTTGATTTTTGAATTAGTTTTTGCTTAAACAAAAGCTTTCATTTCTTTTTTAAAAAAATTTATTTAGATCTTTGGAAACCGAATTTCTAGTGATAGTTATTGATGCCAAGATCCTGAAAATCAGTTTCTGTGATTTTTTTTCCTTTGAATCCGAAAATTTGAGAGTTTAATTAATTTGGTTTTGGTTAGGTGTTGGAACTGGCGGGGAATGCGGCTCGTGACAACAAGAAAAACAGGATCAACCCAAGACATTTGCTGTTAGCCGTGAGAAACGATGAGGAGTTAGGCAAGCTTCTTCAAGGAGTAACTATCGCCAGCGGTGGAGTCCTTCCTAACATCAACCCGGTGTTGTTGCCCAAGAGAACTTCGGCTTCATCTGAGTCAGACAAAGTTTCGAAGCCCAAATCTCCCAAAAAAGCTTAGGCAGTTAAGATTCTATTGTAGTATTAGACAAATTTGTATGAAAAAAACTGTTTTATCTCCTTTTTGCTTTTAATGTTCTCTTAGGAACTCAGGGATCTCTTCCTCTTTTGGTAACCTTTTGGTGCATAAAATTTGACTCAAGAGATAATGGAAATGTGCTTGTTACCCCATCTTTGTTGCTCTATTTTGGTTTTGGTTTTCTTTATTTCCTCATTCATGAATTATTTCCATGATATTTGCTATAATTAGCATCTAAAAAATGAGGCTTGAAAGTTGCCCATAAATGATTGGTGATTGGTATTTGGGTAGCTTAAACGTTGGGATTTGGTTTCTCCTTTTGACTACTGTTTCAAATCCTGAGCTAATGGTTGGGCTGTTGAACTGAATCCTGCAGAAGCATTAAGCTAGATTTTTTTTCATGAATTTTCATCAAAGTAATATGGTTATCGTGATTATCGAATTGGGCTTTCTTGATATACGATCGTCATACCATAAGTTTGCTCTGGGCTGCGTTTTATGGGTCATTGGGCGTTTCGTCTTGCAAATTCTTCGTCCCAGCCCAAATCTACATTCTGCGTAAAACTCTTCTAGAACGAACAATTCTGGGTTTTGCTAGGATTCAAGGAATAGCAATTAGTAAAAGACAAGCAAGATCATAGTCAAAGAAAATCCAACCTCAGACATTTTGGCTTTGGTATCCACTCACGAATCATTTCTTGGTAATTTTTATTGAATTCTTCAGTTGCTAAGCGATGTCCTATCTCAAATGACTCAAAACTTTTGTTTTTGTATTCATTTTGTAAGAGAAAAAGCTTCCTGTTCTTGTAGCAGAACCGCGCTAATTCGGATCGTTGCCATTGGCACTGCGGGTTCGGGTCTTCTTTATTGAAAAACCAGCCCAGATTCTAGTAAGCTCTCAATTTCCTCGAAAATTATTTCTTCTCCTTGCTTTATGATTTGGTATGTCTTCTTTCTGGGGGAATTAGCAAAAAGATTGCCATCTTTCTGTGGGAATTATCAAAAAGAACTAAGTAGTAGAAATTTTAAATATAATCCCACGTAGAATATCTGATGTATGTTCTCATAAACCTAACATTATATGTCCTAATTGCCTACTTTGGGTTGAATTCTAGAAACAACTTTGAAACTGTCAATTCCTGCACCATTGCTTGAAGACCTTTCATTTCAATGGCGCCAGCTGTTTCTTTCCTCTGATCATTGGAAAATTGGTTTGTCCTATTCTTTGGTGTTACATTTAAGTTATCCATATATTTTTCTTTCTTGTAATTTTTTTTTGAGAAGCATTCTTTCTTTTAATTTGAATTCCTCTTTTTTTTATTATCTATGTAGTTTATGTTTTGTATGCATTTGTAGGAAATTTCCCAATGTTTTCATCCAGAGTTAGTCCTGCTGCAGCTGGGGATACTAAAAAAGAAGCCCCAGTAGCGGTTGGAGATGGTAAAAAACCATGTTGTGGATGTTTAGGTAGAGATTCTATTGCCAATGCAGCTGCAAAGGTTGGCCCTGCTGTTGTCAATCTGTCTGTCTCTCAAGGTATCGTTTCAAGGCATATTTTGATTTGCATTTTGACCTATGAGTATTCTTTTTATTGAAGTATAATCACATGGCTTGCTGGTAACTTTTTGTTGTACAGGTATCTATGGGATTTCAACTCGAAGGAATATTTGCTCTGGAACTATTATTGATGCAGATGGTACAATTTTAACATGTGCTCATGTTGTGGCTGATTTTCAAGGCATGCGATCCACAATCAATGGGAAGGTCAGCAATTGAAACTGTCATGTACATGAGAATTTCCAGGTTCAAAACTTCTTGCTGATAGATTGATTTACTTTAGAAGATTTCTTGCTTCTAATTGATTGAACTCTAGGAACTGCATTTATGAGTAAGCAGTTGACTTTTATTAGATTTTCTTTTGTGAAGACTGCATTTCATTGCTTGTTTACCTATCTTTGGTTTTGGGATATGATTAATGTCTGCAGGTTGATGTGACTTTGCAAGATGGCCGAAAGTTTGAGGGTAGAGTAGTGAATGTTGATTTACATTCTGATATTGCAATTGTCAAGATGAAATCTAAAACTCCACTTCCAACTGCAAAACTTGGTTCTTCAAGCAATCTTCGCCCTGGGGACTGGGTGATAGCCATGGGTTGCCCTCTTTCCCTTCAGAATACTATTACAGTGGGTATTGTGAGGTACTTTTTTGGACACTAAATTTGTTTTTTTGCTTTAATGATTATTATTTAGGATCTTTCAAGTTATTTGACATGTACATGATCTATTTTGGAAATTTTGGACTAATAAATTTTTTGGCTATTTCTGTGCTTGGTAGTCAGTTTATTGGTCTTAGTTGATATTTATGGTGAAAGAAAAAGAGACTTCGAATGTGTTAGATTAATTGAATTTTACTCTGATTAGCTACTGATATATTTTTCTGTCTATTTTACCCCATTGTTTAGTTGTGTTGATCGTGCAAGCAGTGATTTGGGTCTAGGAGGGATGCACAGAGAGTATTTGCAAACGGATTGTGCAATGAATATGGTACTCTCTTTCTCTCAGCTTGTGTGCACCAATAAATATGTTACATCTGTGCCTATGAGCATGGTCATTATGTAAATGTGTATGCATTTGGGTGATTCTCATGGATGGTGATTGCCCTTTTGAAAAGTGCAGTACCAGTTGAACTGCTGTTGGATTTTATAAGACTAAATGACATTGATTTGTTCATTGAAGGAGAATTGAGTACATGGTTATGGATATGGTAGAATTGTAGCTAACATTGTGAAATTGGCCATAAATATACTGATGGTCATTGGCATGTTTTGTACTTTGCTACTTTCTTCTAATGGCTTGGTATGTATAGCAGACTTTTTAAGGTGAAACAAGGATAAGAATGACGAGATTTTGCTAAAACTAGTTCGTCCTGTTTTGATCTGTACGATTTGTAGCTCTTGTGGATATACTAAATGTAATCTCTCTACTGTTCTGGTTCAGGGAAACTCTGGTGGCCCCCTTGTTAATCTTGATGGAGAGATTGTTGGAGTTAATATTATGAAAATGGCTGCTGCAGATGGACTGAGTTTTGCTGTACCTGTTGACTCGGTTTTCAAAATTATAGAGCATTTCAAGAATAGTTGGTATGATCATCTCCTTATGGAACTGCTTGTTGAAATACTTCCTGTATATATAGTAATGGGACTTATTGATCTTTTCTGACAATGATAGAACTTACCGCAACTAATGGCTCAGGGCAATATATTTGATTCTGCTGTTGAATTTTGTTGTTATTATATTATATATAGGACATCAAACCACATGGCAAAGTTCTACCCTCTTGATTTGTTTACATAGTTAGCTTTCCCCCAAATCTCTTATGGGTTCAAAGATTATATGCATTAGCCAAATTGATTTTTTGAGCAGGAGAGTTTTTCGGCCTTGGCTCGGATTGACAATGGTTGATCTTAATGAGATGAATATTGCTCAGCTTAGAGAAAGAGGTGACCAATTTCCTAAAGTTGAGAAAGGCATTCTTGTACCTATGGTATGTTTATGTCAGTTCCTTCTTTCCCTCGTTATTTTCCGCTCTGCTTTTTTCTGCCTTTTTTATTCCCCTCAAATTATTTTTCATTTGCTATCCAAGTAAATCAGATTGCCATTTGCATCTTCCCCATGCTTCAAAATTTTTCCAGGTATCCCTATGTTCCCCAGCTGATCGTGCTGGACTCCGTCCAGGTGATGTTGTTGTTAAATTTGATGGGAAACCTGTTGAAAGTATGACAGAGGTACTTTATTTAAATCGTGTTTTTGCGATACTAACCACCTTGCTTCCCTGGCTAATAGCTTATGATTTACATCGAATTAACACCCTGATGTTTTTGAGTTGCAAATCTATGGCAGATTGTTCCGATAATGGAAAATAAAATCGGGAAACCTTTGAAGGTTGTTGTGAAAAGAGCAAATGATGAAGAGGTGACGTTGACTGTAATCCCAGCCGAGGCCAATCCATATATGTTAGAGGCTGTAACTCATCTCTATGTTAATTTTTTTTGATAGATTTTGAGAAAGAAAGCAATAGAGCAAAAACACTGGAAAGTCAATTGTATGCAATCTTCACAGTTTAAATTTGCTTTAAACTTTGGGCAGGATCATAGATATTCATACATTTATTTGAGGTATGATTGGATTTGACCGTTTGTATTATCGTGTTATAATTTTGTCGTGTTTAGGCACGATATTAACAGTCATACGAAAAAACTTAAATAAAATACTATTAATTAAATAGATTATAAATATTTTATTACAAGTGATATTCGATATGAGAAGATTAACTTGTCTACTAAACAAGTAAAACATTATATTTGATGAAACACGACACCATTATATGATATAATAAATTTATTTAAACATGATTAATATGATTAACTTGTTTAAATGAGTATTATAAACAAATTAAATAAGTTATAGACATTATGCTCAAAATAGATTTGACTTATTTAAGAAAAATTGAATAAATAGTTATCTTTTTATTTCTTATTTTAAATAAAATAAATTCTTATTAATAACAATTAATTAAATATAATTAATAAAAATATTACTTTGGGCTTCATTTTATGCGTCATTGGGCTTTGCTTACAAATTCCTCGTCCCAGCCCAAATCTACATTCTTCGTGAAACTCAGCTAGAACAATTCTGGGTTTTGCTGGGATTTAAGGAATAGCAATTAGTGAAAGAAAAGCAAAGATCATAGTCCAAGGACAATCCAACCTCAGGAATTTTGACGTTGGGAATCTACTAATGATTCGTTTATTGGTAATTTTCAGTCAATCTTTCAGTTGCGAATCGATATTTTTTCCTCAAATGACTCAGAACTCCTGTTTATGTGTTCATTTTGTCAGAGAAACGCTTCCGTTTCTTGTAGCAGATCCTCGCTAATTCGGATCGTTTCCATTGGCACTGCGGGTTCGGGTCTTCTTTATTGGAATACGAACCCAGATTCCGGTAAGCTCTCAGTTTGCTCGAAAACTGGTTCTTTTTCTTGCTTTATGATTTGCTTAACGTCTTGAGTGCTTGGGTATTCGTATTGCTTACTTTGGGTTGAATTCTAGAAACAACTGTGAAGCTGTCAATTCCTGTACCATTGCGTGAACACCTTTCATTTCAATGGCGCCGGCCGTTTCTTTCCTCTTATCATTGGGAAATTGGTTTGTCCTATTCTTTGGTCTCACATTTAAGTTATCCACATTTTTTTTCTGTCTTTTAATTTGATTGCCTCTTTTATTGATTATCTATGTAGTTTATGTTTTGTATGCATTTGTAGGAAATTTGCCATTGTTTTCATCAAGAGTTAGTGCTGCTCCAGCTGGGGATACTACAAAAGAAGCCCCAGTAGCGGTTGGGGATGATAAAAAACCATGTTGTGGATGTTTAAGTAGAGATTCTATTGCAAATGCAGCTGCAAAGGTTGGTCCTGCTGTTGTCAATCTGTCTGTCCCACAAGGTATTGTCTCGAGGCATATTTTGATTTGCATTTTGACCCATGAGCATTTTCTTTTATTGAAGCATAATTACATGGTTTGTTGGTAACTTTTTGTTGTACAGGTATCTATGGGATTACAACTGGAAGGAGTATTGGTTCTGGAACTATTATTGATGCAGATGGTACAATTTTAACATGTGCGCATGTTGTGGTTGAATTTCAAGGCATGCGATCCACAATCAAGGGGAAGGTCAGCAGTTGAAACTGTCATGTATATGAGAATTTCCAGGTTCAAAAATGCTTGCTGATAGATTGATTTACTTTGGATGATTTCTTGTTCCTAATTGATTGAACTCTAGGAACTGCATTTATGAGTAAGCAGTTGATTTTTATTAGATTTTCTTTTGTGAAGACTGCATTTCATTGCTTGTTTATCTATCTTTTGTTTTGGGATATGATTAATGTCTGCAGGTTGATGTGACTTTGCAAGATGGCCGAACGTTTGAGGGTACAGTAGTGAATGCTGATTTACATTCTGATATTGCAATTGTCAAGATCAAATCTAAAACTCCACTTCCAACTGCAAAATTTGGTTCGTCAAGCAATCTTCGTCCTGGGGACTGGGTGATAGCCATGGGTTGCCCTCTTTCCCTTCAGAATACTATTACAGCGGGTATTGTGAGGTACTTTTTTGGACACTAATTTTGTTTTTTTGGTTAATGATTTTTATTTAGGATCTTCAAGTTATTTGACATGTACATGGTCTATTTTGGAAATTTTGGACTAATAAAATTTTTTGGCTATTTCTATGCTTGGTAGTAAGTTTATTGGTGTTAGCTGATATGGATTTTATGTCCCTCATATAATTTATGGTGAAAGAAAAAGAGACTTTGAATGTGTTAGATTAATTGAAGTTTTCTCTGATTGGCTACTGATATTTTTTTCTGTCTATTTTACCCCATTGTTTAGTTGTGTTGATCGTAAAAGCAGTGATTTGGGTCTAGGAGGGATGCGTAGAGAGTATTTGCAAACGGATTGTGCAATCAACGCGGTATTCTCTTTCTCTCAGCTTGTGTGCACCACTAAATGTGTTGCATCTGTGCTTATGAGCATGGTCATTATGTAAATGTGTATGCATTTGGGTGATTCTTATGAATGTTGATTGCCCTTTTTAAAAGTGCAATACCAGTTGAACTGCTGTTGGATTGTATAAGACTAAATGACATCGATTTGTTCATTGAATAGATTTGAATACATGGCTATGGATATGGTAGAATTTTAACTTAACGTTGTGAAATTGGCCATAAATTTACTCATGTTCATTGGCATGCTTTGTGCTTAGCTCTTTCCTTATAATAGCTTGGTATGTATAGCAGATTTTTTAGGGAAAAACAAGGATAAGAACGACAAGAGATTTTGCTAAAACTAGTTTGTCCTGTTTTGATTTGAACAATTCTGTACCTCTTGTGGATATACTAATCTAATCTCTCTACTGTTCTGGTTAAGGGAAATTCTGGTGGCCCCCTTGTTAATATTGATGGGGAGATCGTTGGAGTTAATATTATGAAAGTGGTAGCTGCAGATGGATTGAGTTTTGCTGTACCGGTTGACTCGGTTTCCAAAATTATAGAGCATTTCAAGAATAGTGGGTATGATCACCTCCTGATGCAACTACTTGGTGAAATACTTCCTGTATTTGTAGTAATGGGGCTTATTGATCTTTCCTGACATTGATAGAGCTTCCTGCAACTAATGACTCAGGGCAATGTATTTGATTCTGCAGTTGAATTTTGTTGCTTGTTATTATATTATATAGAATTTTATATAGGACATCAAACCACACGACAAAGTTTTACCCTCTTGATTTGTGTACATCGTTAGCTTTCCTCCAGATCTCTTCTGGGTTCAAAGATTATATGCATTAGCCAACTTGATTTTTTGAGCAGGAGAGTTATTCGGCCTTGGCTTGGATTGAAAATGCTTGATCTTAATGAGATGATCATTGCTCAGCTTAGAGAAAGAGATGCCAAATTCCCTAAAATTGAGAAAGGCATTCTTGTACCTATGGTATGTTTATGTTAGTTCCTTTCTTCCCTTGTTATGTTCGGTTCTGCATTTTTCTGCCCTTTTTATTCCCCTCAAATTTTTTTTCATTTGCTATCCAAGTAAATCAGGTTGACATTTGTATCTTCCCCGTGCTTCAAATTTTTTTCCAGGTAACCCCAGGTTCCCCAGCTGATCTAGCTGGATTCCGTCCAAGTGATGTTGTTGTTGAATTTGATGGGAAACCGGTTGAAAGTATCAAGGAGGTACTTTATTTAAATCGTGTTTTTGCGATACCAACCGCCTTACTTCCCCGGCTAATAGCTCTTATGATTTACATCGAATTTACACCCTGATGTTTGCAAATCCATGGCAGATTGTTGAGATAATGGATGATAGAATCGGGAAACCTTTGAAGGTTGTTGTGAAAAGAGCAAATGATGAAGAGGTGATGTTGACTGTGATCCCAGAGGAGGCCAATCCAGATATGTGAGAGACTGTAATTCATCTCTATGTTGTTTGTTTTTTACAGATTTTGAGAAAGAAAGCAATAGAAAAAAAAACACTGGAAAGTCAATTGTATGCATTTGATTCAAACTTTGGGTAGGATCATAGATATGATTGCATCCGGCCATTTGTATTATCGTGTTATAATTTTGTCGGGTTTAGGTATGATATTAACAGTTATACAAAAAAATACAAATACAATATGATTAATTAAACAGATTGTGAATGTGTTTATCATAATAGATATTCGATACAAGAAGATTAATATGTCTATTAAATAAGTCTGAGATTAAATTTTACGAAACATGATTTGATTATGATATAATAAATTTGTTTAAATATAATTAATATGATTAATTTATTTAAATGAGTATTATAAGCAAATTAAATAAGTTATAGGTATTATGTCGGAAATAGTTGAGTTATTTGAAAAAATTTAAATAAATTTTTATTTTTTTATCATTTTAATTTTGAGTCAAGTAAATTTTTATTATTAATAATTAATTAAAATATTATTAATTATTTTATTTATTTTGAAATATTATTGATTATTTTATATTTTTGTGAAACTGATGGGAAGAATGAAAATATTATATGATCATATTATTATGGTATACTAGTATGATATATTAATCATTATATGAATATAAATTAATAAATATAATAAAAGTAATTTTTTAAAATTTTTTAAATATTATATCTAAATTATATTATAAATATGATAATTTGATTAATTAAATTATAGACACGAAACATGATCGTCTTAATCTCAAATTCGCTTAATTAAACTCTTCTTTGATTATTGATTTATGATTAAATATGATAATAAAACAAAAGGAAATAAATATTAAACCTTAATTTAAATACATGGAGAAGGTAAACATCTAAATGCCTCAAACTTGTACGTCAACTTTCTCTGATTGGCTTTTCCTTTTGATAAGTCCTTCCTACCAGTCCCTACCTTTTCCTTCCTCATGTCGTCCTCCGGCGAGACCCTTCCCCAATCCGACCCGGACTCGTCTCCGGGTCCAACCCAAGCCCGAAACCAGAACCCATTAACCATCCACCACGTCTCCTTCAACCAAGACAACACCTGCTTCTCCGCGGCCACCGACTGTGGCTTCCTCGTCTTCAGCACCGAACCTTATGGCCCTCAATTTCGTCGCGACTTCAACGCCGGTCTTTCCCTCGTCTCCATGCTCTTCCGCTTCCAACTCTTCGCCCTCGTGGGCTCCTCTCCCTCCCCCGCCGCCGCCAACACGAACGCCGACACCAAAGCCCTCCTTTGGGACGACAACGTCTCCCGCTGCGTCGGCGAGCTCTCCTTTCGTTCCCCAATCCGCTCCCTCCGCCTCCGCCGCGACACAATCGTCGTCGCCCTCCTCCACAAAATCTACGTCTACAACTTGTCGGACTTCAAACTGTTGCACCAGCTCGAAACGACGTCGAATCCGAAGGGGTTGTGCGAGGTTTCGCAGGTGACTGGACCCATGGTGTTGGTCTGCCCGGGGTTGCAGAAGGGAGCAGTGAGAGTGGAGAATTATGGAAGTAAAAGGTCTACATTTATAAATGCTCATAGTTCGAACATCACGTGCTTGGCTTTGTCTTATGATGGCAGGGTCTTGGCCACGGCTAGTACTAAAGGAACTTTGATTAGAGTTTTTAATGCTTTGGATGGGACATTGATTCAAGAGGTAAGATGATAATTAGTACTACCTGACTATGATTTTCATTGAAGGATTTTATCCGTTAAGTTAGTTAGCCGCCTCCTTTTTTTCTTTAAAAAAAATATGAATTTTGATGTTATTTTAACTCGCAAATAAACATGAAGTAATATTAAGAAGTGTAGTATGTGAATTGGTTTTGAATTTTTTTCCTTTTTAAGGAGTAGATGTGTGGGTGTTTAAAGGATGAGTGTTCAAAGGTTGGTTTCGATGTAGGGATTAATGGAGTACTTAGTTTTAAAATCGACAAGAAGAGTTTTTGGAAAATATTGTTTGATGTTAACATCTTGTAGAAATAATTAGTCAAGGCTCACTGTCGAAGCATGGTTCGAAATTGAATGATTGAATGTCTGAACTAGAGAAATGAGAATGAATGTGCGAATAGCTTTTATGGAAGGGGGTGGAGGCTTGGGGGGAAAAGGGTTCTGTTGTTGATTACAAAAGGAAAATTTAATGTATTTGAAGTCATGCTTCAAAACCTGTAGACTCGGCTAAAACTAATGCCTACATTAGAAGCTGTTTTTGATGCCACAGAATTGTCATATAGTGTTTTTTCTGGATGGCTTATTGTTTTTAATGACCTTGATTTGTTTTTGGCAACTATTGAGGCAAGTTTTGTTTTTTTTTTTCTTTCTTTTTCCTCTTGTTAAGATCCATGAATCTTCTGCAGGATTTCTCATTTGGACTTTTTTAAGAGTTTTGGGCAAATGATGAGTGGTTTGTCGGGATTTTGTAGGTTGTTCATTGAGATTCTTTGAAGTGTTTGTTAGTTTCCTGCTTGCAAGTAATCTATGATTTTATTTGGGGTAATTTCTGGCAGCTGGAGGTTTTTGAGCAATCTATACATTAAGTTCACAACTTGGTGCTTAATGCAGGTAAGGAGAGGGGCAGACCGAGCAGAGATATTCAGCCTTGCTTTCTCTTCCACTGCCCAGTGGCTAGCTGTCTCAAGTGACAAAGGAACGGTCCATGTCTTCAGCCTCAAGGTTGATTCTGTAGTTTTAGGGAATGATAGGTCAAGCAGTGCATCTGAATCACCTCTTTCTAATCAATCAGCTTTATCATCCCTTTCTATTTTAAAAGGTACATCCCTCTGCTTTTTACTTCCTTTTAGTTGTGTGAACTTTCAACTAGGAATTGAGTAGAAACTAGAGGGTTTTTAAGCTGTTTGACTTAGATCTAGTTTTGAACTTTGGCTTTGTGGATTACTGAATTTGGTGAAGCATAGATCAAGAACTACGTGCATGAAGGGACTGCTTGACATACAAGCCTATTATTCCTCAATTACTCCAACTTTACGTTTATGAGGGTTGGCTGTTTTTATCTGTCAAGCTTATTTGAGGTTTGTGATTTTTGTAGGTGTATTGCCAAAGTATTTCAGCTCAGAGTGGTCAGTGGCTCAATTTCGGCTGCCTGAAGGCACACACTACATTGTTGCCTTTGGACAACAAAAAAACACAGTCATGATTATTGGCATGGATGGAAGGTAATTGAAAATACATGGTGTTTAGGATTTTTTTTTGTTGTTATTGACTGATGCTTGTTTAATTCACTGTATCAGCAGGCTGGGCTAATGACATAGATTGTTACCCAGCGTAAGATACTTTAATGGTTATTTGCCTAAAATTATTGACAAAGTCTGGATTTTACATGTTAAATGATTCTGTTGGCACATCAACATGAATATTCATGGCTCTGTCATGCCGTTGAAGTTACAGTAATTTTGATTTTCATATGTTACTCAGGTGGCTCTAAAGGCCTCTTCAGTTATCCTTAGTCCATGAAACTTCTTGATTGGTCAGAAGAGTCTAACATGAATGGTTTTGTTTCGTTATCTTGTTAATGCAGCTTCCTTCGATGCAAGTTTGACCCAGTGAATGGTGGACAGATGACTCAACTTGAAGGTCACAATTTTTTAAAGCCAGAAGAAACATTTTCGAAGTCAGACTGAAGATACTATTAAGAGTAAAACTTCATCTGTAAAGAACAGAGATATAGGGTGTATATATCAAATGTAAATGAAAGTAAGTTAGCTTTCAGTCTTGGTCTTGACTTTTACTGGCCATAAGAATCAATAATCGTTTGTCTTAATACTGTCACTAACAGCTTGAAAATTTTCCAAATTGTTCATACTTTCCTTTCTAGTTTACCTGATTAATGAAGATGACAAAGTCGTGTTACGTGATGGACAAATATTGATATGTTGACAAAGAAAAGCTGGTTGCCCCTTAGTTTATATCTTGTTCTTGGATCAGGTGGAAGAAAAAGGCCTGCTGTTGATAAAGGTTGCTTCAAGTACATTAAAGAACTTGGGCATAAACCTTAGAAAAGTCTGGGTACTATATACTCGAACAAGTTCTTTAATTTTATTTTGAGTCAATGAAGTTTTTCGGATTAATGATAATATAATTACTGTTAGATTCGATGCAACTTCTCTTTTTGCATATGACCTTACTAGTTAATGTGATCATGTGATAGACTTAGAATCGTTCCTTTGTCGCCATGCAAATTTGAATGCAAAACTGAACTAACTTAAACACAAACATGAGAAGTAGAAGAGGAAAAGAAGGAAAAAGACTTTGGAAACAAATTATGTTATATTAGTTTTTGGTCCAATGACTTTGGTTTTGGGTGTTTCAAACCAACATGAAAACTTCAAGGTGCCTATCCGATTCTCTGAAGAATCATTGATGGGAACCTATTGTTCGAGGTATGAGTACTTGGCAACCTGTTTATTTATTGATTGATTTCTGCATTTTCATGATTTGATCAACTGTTTTGTATGCATTTCTATTTTTTTGAAACAGATGCTATCAATGCTACAAGAGGAACAATCATTGTGCATGGACAGGTAAGCTATATTGTTTTTTTGAAGAAGAAGGTGAATTTCATTAATTTCCAAGACCAAGTTACATATAGATAACATTACATATGTATAGGACCTCTCAATAGATCTTTCTATTACAACGATCCTTATTACATGACTTTAAAGCCTCATTAAAATTCTTACCATGGAAAAACCCAACGGTACAAAAACCATGATTAAAGAAAAGAAAGTACTTTAAAAATCATGTATTACGTAAAATACGATACCTTTATATACTAATTAAATATCGCAGTTAAGGATTTTGTATAGTTGATTTGTGTGGAGTATTTGGTTTCAAATGTTGTTTAATATTATTGATAACTTTGTTGATGATCAATAAAGAACTTAAATGGTGAGAAGTGCTTTGGGCATCCCTTCAAAGCATTAGGCTAAAGGACCTTTAAACTTGATAGTTTTAAGTTACTAATTTTTCTATGGTTGTTAGTAAATTCTAGTAGATAGTATTAATGTAACACATTGTCTTATTTTTTTTTTTTGAATTGAGAGAAAAGGGATTCGAACTCTGAGGGGATCATACATTAATCAATAAGTCAAATACTCGGATGTATTGTCATAACGTTTTTGATTGCTTGTTGATTTAGTTTATGGATAGATTTAATTTTATCTCTTTGATCATGCAAATCAATTTCAAAGCAAGTAAGTTATAGATTTATATTATTTAATGCACTGATAATGTATAGAATCTATATATTGTTAGCACACCACAAACCATCACTTCATTAGACCAAAGAGTTTTATTTTTATTTATTAATGAAATGCCGTTTTGTGGTGGGTTAATATTGTATAAAAATTATATATTTATAAATCTACAATTTTTCGATACATAAAAGTTTACGTTCATCTTACTCTTGATTATCGTTCCTTGATTTGATTAATTCAATTAAAAGATTCGAGAACAATGATTTTAATAATATATATATATAACAAAGAAAAAGCATAGTGATTTAATTGGTTAGCAACATTAATTCGGCTGAGCAATAGTGTCGTAATGACATTTAGAGTTAGTCCCAAAAGTTTCTTCTAAGTTGGGCCTTTGATCAGTCCAATTAAGTCCAATAAATTGTATTGGATTTAGTTTATCATGGTATTGTGGTTTGATCATTAATTTCCCTTGGCCTAAATTCAACTCAAACAACTAAATTGTATCGACCAAATTGTTAGAAAATGGACAAACAAGAAATATTAATAGAAGGCAAGTAAGAAACCCCGAAACAGCACGTTTTCAATAATTATATGCCACCCTACCTATGTTTGATGATAGTATTATCATTTTTAAATGCAAGCATTTACGTTGGATATTCTTAGACTAACAGTCCACATTTACAATTTAATAAAGGCTCTTTTCATAGATAATCATTGATTCATGTAGATTTTTTTATTACAAATAAAAAGAAATTGAAAAAAAGACAATCAACCTCAAAACGTATTTATTCCGTTAGTAACTCAAGCCCTACAACTCCGTAGCTGTAAAGATCACTTTTTACCAATAGATGTCTATAGCATACTCCGCGCTAGGATATTATAAATGGGGTCAAACTTGAATCAGGGAGAATTAATTGAGTTTATAAAAAAAAAAATTCAATCAGAAAATTGAAACAAAATTCACCAAGAAGAAACCCAAAGTGGAATGAAACTTTTACAAGAAACCTTTCAATATATATAGCTTCGACTCATAAAGGTTATGTCAATTGTCTACTATCTTCTTTAGTTTTTCTCTTTTAAAAAGCTTTCTCCTCTCTTCTTAGCAGTAACAAAAAGAAAATCCTTAGGCAAGATGATATTTGGGGAAGGAATAGTGGCTGATGTTCTCACTAGCCTAATGCTTTTTTGCGGAACGATTTCGAAATTGGTTCCTGATTATTTGACAGAACGCATTAAGCTTTGGCAAGAGAGATTGAAGAACTATTTCTTTCCTAGCATTCGCATCACATTTGACGAGTTCACTTCTGGCCTTTGCCATCGTAGCGATGCATATATCGCTATTGAGTACTACCTTAGCTCCAAATCTATTGCACGAGTAACCAGGTTGAAAGCAGAATCTTACAAGAGAAAGACACCTCTTTTATTTTCTTCAAACCACTATGAGGATATTGAAGATGAGTTTGAAGGCATCAAGGTTACGTGGCATAAAGGAAAACATTCCCCTGATAAGGAAATAATATATAATCGAGCTCTTGATGATAAGAATTATTACACTCTTGTGTTTCATCCTAAAGATCGGGATATTGTCATGGAGCGATACTTAAATCATGTTTTACAAGAAGGTAAAGCTATAAAGAAAAAGAGGAGGCAACGAAAGCTTTATATGAATTCTGACGAAGGCTGGGATTACACATTGTTGGAACATCCTGCAAGTTTTGATTCTTTTGCTTTGTATCCTGAGAAGAAAAAAGAGATCATCAATGATCTTATAGCATTCAGTTAGGGAAAAGAGTATTACTCTAAGATTGGCAAGGCTTGGAAACGTGGTTATTTGTTGTATGGTCCTCCAAGAACTGGTAAGTCTACTTTGATTTTGGCTATGTCCAATTTTTTGGGTTATGATATATATGATCTTGAGTTAATCACGGTTAAAGATAATGCTTATTTAAAGACTCTTTTACTTAACTCATCACGGAAGGATATTTTTGTGGTTGAGGATATAAATTGTTCTCTTGATATTACGTAAAAACAAAAAAGATGATTCTGATTCTGATAATAAGTGTAAAAGTAAAAGTAAAGTTACATTATCAAGATTTTTAAATTTTGTCAATGGAATTTGGTCTGCTTGTGGTGGAGAAAGGATTATTGTGTTTACGGCCAATTATGTCGACAAACGTGATCCGGCTTTGATCCGAAGGGGAAGAATGGATATGCATATCGAATTATCTTATTGCATTTTAGGAGGGTTTAAGGTGTTGGCAAAGAATTATTTGAACCTTGACTCACATCCTCTCTTTGAAAAAATTGGAAACTTGTTGGAAGAAGTAAATATGACTCCAGCAGATGTTTATGAGCATTTGCTACACAGCAGAGTGGGAATAGATCCAAAGGCTTGCTTGGAAAGCTTGATAGAAGCCCTTGAAACTGCCAAGGAAGAGAAGATTGAGGAAGAAGATGCTAAAACCCTTGAAACTGTCGAGGAAGAGGAGATTGAGGAAGAAATTGCCGAGGAAGAGGAGACTGAGGAAGAAGATGCTAAAACCTTTGAAACTGTCGAGGAAGAGGAGATTGAGGAAGAATATGTTAATTTTTTTAAAAAAAGAAAAAGTCCAATTAAGGGATTTTGGTTAATTAATTATTTCAAGTTTTGTTTTTTTGTTTTTATCTATTTTTAAATTTGTAAGGAGGTTGAGACTTATGGGCCAACTTGACTTTTGTAGATTATTTTCAATTCTATTATTATTATATAAGGATTTTTAATTTTATTTCGTTTCAATCCTAGTTTGCCATTATTATATACTAGTATATAATTGCTAATTATTCATATAATACTTATTAAAATTTATTAACGATTATAAATATAATTTTAAATTTATTAATTTAATTTTTATCAATAATATTCATAAATATTATTTTTAATTTCTTTATTTTAAATTCAAATTTAAGTTTTTTTATAAATATTAATAATTAGATTCTCATATTTAATTTTTTTAATTTTTAATCAAATTCAAGTATATTATGCATAGTTAAATTTTAATCGAAAATATTCTACTCATCAATCATTCCCTAAAATTAATAAATGTATATTTTTACAGTGTAATAAATTGACCTACCCTTGAGATTTAAAAAATATAAAAAATTATTGAATTAATTAATATACATTACAGTAGAAATATGAAAGCCTCACTATAGCCATTGAGCATGTAAACTGCAACAATCATCCACCTGGAATTTTATTGAATCCAATGGAATGGATATATGAACACCAGTTTGAAATTGGATTGAATAATTAAGGTTAGTTAATATAAGAACATGAGTCCAAACAAAAATAAGAAGATGTATTGCACTGATAAAAGCGAAGTAGCTGAAATGCAAAAATGAAAACAGGAAGGGAAGAAGAGAATTGCACCTGGCAAGTTTGAGTAGTAAATCAAGATCCAATTACTCAGAGAAATCATCTTCCAGATTGAACCAAATTTGATGCAATGAAAATCTGCAGCAGTTTACTCCTTTCTCTACAGTAATTGTGCATGACTTTTTCTCTTACAACAGATTGAAAACAAGTATTGGTACAGTAGCTGCTGAAAATTCATCGTGATTTTCTCTATGAAGTTATTCAGCTATTAAGCTAAACAGCAATCAATGTATCTAAGGAATACGTGGAGAAGCTTTATGAAGTTGCCTTAGCTGTTTTGCAACATCAGTTATCGTTGGCTGGTCTTCTGGATTTTCCTCGGAACAACTAAGTGCTATCTTTGCAAAAGCTACCAATTCATCACGATTGATTCCTTCACTTGAAATATTTTGATCCACAATTTCAATTAACTGATTGCTTTCAACATAGGACTGCACATATTCTTCTACAATGGCATCCTCTGCAGCATAATGTTGAGAAACATTGCTTCTTCCTCTGCAGTTCTATGGTGATGGTTTTGCCGTCAGGGTTCCTTCTGAGTTTGAGGGCATCATGGAGCCTGAGGTACATGTATTCATCTGATCAAATCTTGTATTTAACATGCTTTTTTAATAGGATTGTATTGTTCTGCTGCCTTCTGTTTATCAAATATTTAATTTTTTTGAAGTTTAATGCACTTAATTATCCCCCTAAAAACATTTGGAATGTAATCTCCAATTACTTGTTCTCTGCAATTTCAAAACATAGGAAATGATGGTGTTCTTTAACTTGGTCAGGTTTTGGATTTTTTTCCCCAATTTCATAGCAGAATGGTAGAATGTAATGTATGCTTTTACTTCATAGTATTACTTTTGGTTGCTAATAGGCTACATTCTAATTCTTCCTCAGAATCATAGTCCAAAATCCAATCTTTTCTAGTAGTGTTGATGCTTAGTTTTTGCTATTTAATACTTCATTCTGGCTAAATATCTACTGCAATCTATATGTTGGCTGTCTATGCATGGCATAAAGCTGCAAAAAGAGATGCTTCAATACTCATTTACCAAATTCAGTTGTTCCTGGAGAATAATTATTGGAGCTAATACTTAATTACGATCGACATTCTTAGAGATAATAGAGTTTTTGCTGATAAACTTTGTCATTTGCTCTATCTTTGTAGGATTTTAATGGTGGAGCATCTCTGTCTGGGGACAAAGCAAAGCCCAGGACTTTTGCTGCACGATTTGCATCTACTGATGGGTATTCAGTTTTATCTTTGATGTTTGTGTTCATTTTTTGTGTTTTTTGTATGATCAGATGTGCAGATTATGCTCCCTAAGATTAGTTGACGGATGAAAGCATGCACAGAAAAAGTTTAGTTCTCTGAAACTTCCCATTTCTCAGCTTGTATTTGATTTGTTGTCATGCTGGCATGTGCAGATCTGAGGTTTTGAGTGTTGTCATTCGCCCGACCAATCAACTCAAAATCACCTTCCTAGAGGATTGTGTCTTGATGTTTAGTATTACAGCTAGATTAGCTTCAAGAGCATATCTGAATTGTTGTAATGTTAGGAATATCTGCAATGTTCAAATTTGCAAAGGAAAAAACAAGTCTCTTGGTTATAGATCGATTTCAACTTATTAGATTATACCATGTAATGTTTGCAATGTTATTCTATCTCTTGGATTAATCTGTTTCAACTATTAGAGAACTTAAATGATCTTTTCTTACTTGAACAGGCCCAAGATATTACCGATTTAGGTTCTATAAGGGAGGCAGCCAGAATCTTTATCCCAGGTTGGTTATAACTAAATGCTTGGTCCCAGGTTGAATTCAGTTCCATAAAAAGTGAAAATTTCTCTCTATCAATTATTAGATCCTCAATTATCTCATACTCCACCCTGAAATTCCATGTAAAATCAGCTTCACCACCAGCTTTTCTTGACACCGGATTGGATTTTCTGGTTTTGCCATGGAGTCTTGGGAGTGAAACCTATACATAGACGTTTGATTCATCTATTAGACCTTGAGCAGAAACAATTGTCAGATAAAACTTTCGCCATTTCATTTCATTGTTTAGGTGATACCGGAAACGAACATAAATTTGATTAAATCGAAACATGTATATAAGTTTTTATTATCAAATTTGATTTCGTCATTTAATAACCTTAATGCATGTTAATGTATACATGTAAATACAATATTTATTGTAAAAAATTAATACAAGCATGTCACCGAATATTTAACATCTTTCTTACATGTATTGTGTTCATATAACCATTCTTCGAAATTAAAAGAAGATTCTTCTAAATTAAAGGAGATTAATTAAGTGAAGAAAAACAATAAAATCTTCATAGCTTAACCCTTTATTATTCTTTTGTCCTTATCCAGAGATGGAAATAGCAATTGGTCAAAACATTGAACAAATGAAAGTTTGATTTTGGTAAGACAATATCTAGAAGATTTGGAGCATATTGAACAAGCTCTTTTCATGCGTGTAACTTGAAATGATTCTCGCCCTTTTTGTAGTGGTATTTGTTTTCTTGTATTAGATTATAGGGAATAAATGCTTCAAACCATTTGTTAATGACAAAAATGAAGATCAAAGGTGATGATTCCATACGTGAAAGAATAAATTCAATTCAATCTTCTATCAAATCCAAAAGCAACAAAATCAGTGCCCTCAAGAACATTGCAGAAAAGTTGCAATTGATTATACTTCAACTCAAACCCATGATTGATCCCCATTTACATTCTCAACAACCTAAAGAACAGAAAGAAAAGAGGTGAATGAGAACATAAAAAATGGCAGTTTAGAAATCAAAATCAAGCCCATCTTCAATACCAGCCTCATAGGCATCTCCAACCATATCACCAATCAACATTCCACCCAACAATCCACCAGCCAACCCCAACCCCAACCCTGCTCCCATGCCACTCTTCTTGGGCTTTTGCGGCTTCTGCACTGGAGGGTAACCATATCCAACCTGAGCTGCAGGAGGATATCCTGGATATCCATAACCTGGAGCGGGATATCCGTACGGTTGATATGCACCACCGGGTGGAGGATAGGGGTAGCCTGCCATCCCATGGGGCGGTGGTGGATATGCTCCTGCCGGAGGAGGAGGAGGGTGTCCGGAGCTTGGTCCTGGATAACCAACCGGTGGCGGTGGATACGCCATGGCTGGCTTCTCCCCATGTTTGTCTACGTACATGGCTTCAGCCCCTGGAACTGGAGGTTGCGGAACAGGTTTGCTGAACTTCTCTCCGAACTTGTAAGAGAAATCCAGGACACCCTTTGCCTTGCCGTTAGGCAACCTGACGCTGTAGCTTACATTCTGCTCAACCTTCTCGTCCGCGTTGTTGTGATCGAGCAGCTCCTTGATGGGCACTTGGACAACACCGATATCTTTGTCTCCAAGCTGACGTTCGGATTTCAGACGGAACACGAGGTTAAGCCGGTTCTGTCGGGCGTTAGCTTCGTCCACGGTGAACCTCATGGTGTAATTCCACTTGGGGTTGGAGCCACAGTCTTTGTCGACAGGAGTCTTCTGCGACGTACGATGATCGCCATTGATTGAAACCACAGCATACACGTCCATCTTGGTGAACAGATTGACGTCCTTCAGGTCCTTGCCTGAGATTACATTAATCTCCAAGGGCCTAAACTCCATGTTATCTTTCTACCAAACAAAAAAGTCGCAAAGAGAATGAGATTTCGGTTGAGAATTCAAGAGAGGGTTTTTCAACAGATTCTGAAACTTGGGTTTGGATCGTAGAGGCGAAAGGATATATATATATATATAGGGAGAGATTTAGGGGGAAGAAAACAGAAAAGGAAAGAAACAGGAAGGATCGGTGGCTTGAAACCGCCTCCAGGGGAGATTTTATTGTGAAAGAAAAGAGCTATCGGGTGGGAACTAGAATATATTCTCCGCGTCTATTAGATATGCTCGTATTCAATTCTTTAATTTTTTAAATTTAATATAAAATATTATCTTAATTCTCGTGAAAACTATAAAAAGAATTAGATAAGAATAATATGATTTTAGGTTTTTTCAGTTAATTAATTGAATTAAAAAATAGTTATTGAAGGGTGGAGGAACAATAATTTGGGTCAAAAGCGTTTACATTATCAGGTGTGATGCGGGTGGGGGGGGGGGCGTCTGCTGAGACGCGTAGGAGGGAGGCGTGTGGTTTGGCGCTGTATTTACTATGTATGCATGAATTGCTTCCAGAGGAATTAATTCTTTATCGTTGTACCTTTCGCCTTTAGGATTTGTCAAAAACAAAAACAAACTTTATCCTTCAGGATTAAGGAATTAACGTTATCTACTCGGGTCGGGTCTGAGATGGGGTTTTAGCACAGACCATGGATTAGGTCGCAACAGATTCCGTGGAGAATGGCTGTGATTTATTTTGGTTCTATTAGAATACCAGGGTAGGGATCCAATTTCATCAAATACCTAAGACAAACAAAAATACAATGATGGGTCAAAGACACAACTCCAGTTCAAATGATTTAAAGGTAATTCTGAATCTCAATTTTACATCCAACAAGTCACAAATTCGATCTCCTTGAATCCGAGGGAGATTAAGTAAAGACTACGATACCACCAGAAAAAATATAATGAAATCCACCGATAAGCCATAAAAAATATAAGGGATAATTTTAAATTTTATCCAATCAAGTTAACTCTTTTTATTAAAGTAAAATATATATATATATTATTATTAAAGTTTAAAGGAAAGGCACGAAATCATTTTTACCGAATATATAACTCAAGTAACTTTCTAAATTCAATTCAAAAGATTAAGAAAGAAGTCTCAAATATTCCATTGAGCAGCCACATTGAAAATGTCAAACTCCCCGTTGACACTCCCTAATAGTAGAAGTAATAGTAGTAGTACATAATACCAAACATGATGAAATTTTCTCGAATTAATATCATATAAAACCATTTCCTCACAAAATTTGCTGGCAAACAATAGAAACCCTATATGCTTCTTCACTCAAGTACCATACTCTTTGAATACAAATTCTGATAAAAATTTTGGTGAACAGAAAAATATATTGCACCAACAGCCATATGTAAACTGTATAATAAACTGAAACTATAATCTACGAGACATATGTATTCATGCAAAAACCCCGGGAGGGGTTTCCCGTTCAGGCTAAACTAGATATCTTATTTCCCATCGAAGAAAGAACCTTGGTTAAGTAAATAAAAAAAATATTTTGACCCAAAAATTTTTATCAATGAGAATAAATCTAGCAATCACTATTTAATTAGGCTTTCAATTGAATTTTCAGGCATCGTCGGCAGCGTTTTGTGGAGGGCTTCCTGACAGCCAACCCCATACGCCACCTGAGCCCTGCCTCTTTGCATTTAAGGCAGCTTGTTCAGATGCAGCTTTTTGTCGCTGCAGGAGTTCGAGTTCCTTTTGTAGTGTTTCCATCGTCTGAAGCTTCTGCCGCAGCTCCGCAACATCAACCTGTTGATTCGAGAGGATTAGACGATGGTTAGAGTTGGATTAGCCCTTGTATAAACTAAGTCTTAATAGTAGTAATTAAAACAGTCCACATAAACGCATGATCGAGAAGTAAACTGTGACACCCTATCTTCCAAATAAATTCATACTAACAATGAAGTTTGAGCATATTTCAAATTCACCTGGTATGCACCATGATGTAGTTGTGAACCTTACCTGCTTTTAAATTCTCATTTTACAGCGTTGGAGAATGGTAGTATTAAAGGAAATCAGAGTTTGAATGAATCCATTGCCTAAAAACAGATAATATTCCATTATAAGCAATAACTTTGTTCTCTTGATTTGAACATACCTCTAATTTGAAACATCTTGACTGCTCGGCAGCAAGTTGACCACGTACAGATTGGAGCTCCTAAGATAACAAAAAAATTTAGTGGGAAACAAGTCTAACCTAATACACACCACTGTTCCCAAACAAGAAATTACCTTGTACAATTCTGTGTTTCGAGCCTCAGCTTCAGCTAGTTCTTGCTTTAGCTGGAGCGACTGCAACTTCTCCTTGTTGAGTGATGATTCCAGCTCTTCCTTCTCCACCTTGAGTGTTGCTATAATACGCTCACTGGTCTCCTCACCTTTGGATTTCTGCATATACTCTAAACTTAAGCAGAAGAAATAAATTGGCAAATATGACAATCTGTATGTAAGAGGGTAAATAAATTATAAATAAACTAATAATTTACTATAAAGTTGCAACCTCAAGAATAGATAAAAGTTCTGCAGAGGTCAAAAGCAATATGAATGTTATGAAGTATATATATTAAATCCACTATATCAGACATACATCGAAAGCATTCAAGACATGCGTAAAGCACACGTGAACTTTATATCAGAAGATTTCAACCAGCAGATTTCCAATGAATGGAATTGAATGTTGAATGCAATATCAAAATATTACATACCATGGGCTCTGAGTCAACATTATCCACAACAATTTCTCGTATTTTTCCTTCTTGACCAACTTCAAACTCAGACTCCAAATCTCTGGTAGGATTTGTGGCATTATGCACTGCAGAAACACTATCAGGAACAGGAGCCTCCATTATCTTTGATTGCAAGGTTGACTTGTGACTTGGCTTAAGAACATTAACCTAACAGCAAAACATAAAAGATCAAACAAAAACATAAACTCATATACAGAAGAGGCTAGAATTGTTTCTACCTCACTGTTGTAACGCCCATTATATCCTCCAAAAGATATAAGTATATCTTCACCATTGAGGGAGCCCACAACCAGACTCAAGCCCTGCAATAATAGACAAGAAGATAGTAATTTCACAACTTCAATCACTGCAGTGGAAGTTATCTGCTATTTATAAAGACTGATGGACCAGAACTATATAAATTGTTCAATGTTAACACGAGTGTTACATACAAAAAAAGATAAAAAAAAGAACCTCTTTTCTCCATGACTTAATAAAGTATTGACATTCCTCTTGAAGAGATACACAGCTTCCAAAGTTTCAACTATTTCCATGGAACGATTTATTAAGTTTAAAACCGATGAAGATGATCAAGTTAATTGATAAGAATGAACATGATGGAAGTTATTAAAGACAATCCAGTCAAATAATCATAATAATTACAGAGAAGCACAACATCATATGCAGAAAGTCTACTTTATTTACATGCATCTTTCTACCATTACTTGTTGAATTGACACACAGAAGTTTAAACATTACAGCATTTCTTATACATACGAATACCAATATACATATGATTATGCAATCAAAATAAAGACTGCCACATGCATAGCATTTTAAAGGCAACAAGCATCTGTAAAATGTAAAATACCTCACTAGCAAGAGGAACACGTCCTTTAACTGATGTCACAACTGACCATACGAGGGTGAACATATTAAGGACAACAGTTTCTGATGCCCCTGCAAGAAGAGAATAGGACAAACAATAAACATTAAGGAGTAGTAATAAAAGTATTTTTTCGCACGCAACCAACAGATCCCACCTAGCTGTTTCTAATCTTCATACCAAACTGACAGTTCAATAACACCAAAAGTAAGCATGTACTGGGGGCTCTACGTCCAAGGAACAATAATAATAATCTTCTATTTGATTTTTGAAGTGAGTCATTTACCGCTTTTATTGTCTCCACCGCCAGCAATAAACCAGTTCTCCCCAACTGTCACACCTGCATGACCAGCTCTAGGAGTTGGTATCTCACCTTGTTGTGTGGGTCTAGACCATTCCATCTACAAATCCAAATACATTAAAGATAGAGATACTGATTCCTCATACAAGCACATGCAAAATGCAAAAACCCAAAAGAGTAATTATCTTACAGCTTGCAAATCAAGGACATGCAAATCATTGAAGCAAGTAGCATGTGAACCCCCACCAAAAATAAGAAGGTAACGTTCAGCATGTACAGCAGCAGCATGATCAGATCTTGGTGATGGAGGTACCCCCCTGCATGACAATGAAGATAAACAAATATTAAAAGTTACCAAGGAATATAAATTTAAAATGACACTCTTCCAACCTATAAAATGATTGGGTATGAGGGATTACTCAAAATAAAGTGCAATATAAGTATTATATCAAGCTGTCTTTTACTTCATAAATGTGCAAATGTAATCAGGTTATTAATTCAATTTTGATCACAGGCTAATCTTATGAACCAGATTGAAATCTGGTATGATAATTGAACCTTAATAAGGTTAAAATTAACAATGGATAAGGCTGATTGTGTATGCAACAAGACCCTAGTTCAAAGCCAGCTCTTCAGATTTGGCATGCAGCAAATGTGATTTCAATTACAATCTAAATGTCAACGGCTATAGAAGGACCGTAGCACATATTTAACAAAAGAACTCAGACCTCCACTAACATGTCTGGAGGGATAGTGAAAGAATAAAATTGCCAAAAAGTAATCTTACACAGCATCAATTTCATCCCAGGTCATAGTTTCAAGATCAAGTATATATAGATCATTCAAGAGTGTTCGCTTTGCATCCTGTCCACCAAATATCACTAAGGTTGTTCCAACAAGGGTCACAGATTGACCTCCACGAGAGACCTGCAAGGTAATCACATAAATTAGGGGGAAAAAAACTCGTAACAATGTTGGGGGAACATATTCAGGAAAATCATAGAAGCTACCATGGGGAAAATAATGGGGAATGAGCATATATAAGCATACATGCATTGACAATTTAGCTTTACCAAGTATTACCTCCAGCCCTATTCAAGCATACCAATATGTTTAAAAATTTTCAGCTAAACATTGCCCAGCAATCAACATTTATGCATTAGGTTTTCAGTTTCTTAAATACCATATTCAACAGAGCAAGGAAGATCAATCCCACCAGCAGCTGCTATCTAAGAGACATTGAAAAACCAAAGCCTGGCCTAATTCTTTTTGTGAAGAAAAACACAAACCGTGAACCCCGTAAAATTATCTAAATTTAGGTTGCTGATATTTTTGAGTTGATACAGGAGAAAGAGAGGTAGTTAAGAGGAAGAACAGATAAATACCGGTGCTTTGCCATAAGTCTTTAACATTGACCATGTACCAGTTTGCAGATCAAATGACTTCACTGCCATAAGAATACAGACCAATAAAATAAGCCATCAAAAAGAAAGGAGGCGAAAAAACAATAAAACCCTCAACTTATTCAAAAATTGTTATAAGGGTGGAAACAAGTACCGTGGATAGTTTCAGAAGGATCCTTTGTATGGCCAGCAATTGAAAGAAGCTTGTTCTCCCATGGTATCTATGGGGAAAAATAGAAGGGAGAGAGAGAGAGTTAAATGATATAACTGTAGAAAGACAATCAGCATCACTACAAGAATTTTCAGCAAACAGATACCAGAGAAATGTGCATATTTTTCATTAGAGAACTTTGCTTCTGAGAAGTCAAAAGGAAAACAAAAAGAAACTCAGTTCTTTACTAACCAATGAATGACCAGCACATGGGGCCATGTTTACTGGAGAAGGCGATTCCACTGACTCGGGTCCAACCTTCGCATCAATCTTTGACCAAGTCCAACTTCTCAAATCTAGAACCTGTACCAATCCTCAAATTAGGGGGGAAGCTATCATGTACAGTTATACTGATGCATGAGTATACAAACAAGAATCCAAAGCTTATTAAGATTACAGAATCAGATTAGAGTTTTCCAGCAATGGCCTGGAAACTGAGAATTACAATTTAGTAATACTTCATTTGATGTCAAAAATCATACAGTATACTGAATTGTATTGTGATATTAGAAAAATAATGACATGGCATATAGCATGTGTGTTGCATGTTGAGGTAAATAATTTACTTACATGAAGGTCACATAGGTATCGACCATTGTGGTTTCCACCATATACATACATCTTATCCTGAACAACGGCTGCTCCATGCTGGCAAACAAGAGCAGAAGTTCTTTAGATGAGGTAAAAGGGCAAGAAGAAGAAGAAGAAAGGACTGATATTTAAATGAGAGAGATGCCAATACCTCATATCGGGCTTTAGGAGGCTGACCAGTTATTGGAGGTGCAATCCATTGATCATATACAACAACCGAACCAAGGCCTTCCAATACAACATCTTTGTCCTGAGTTTCCATCAGGCTTCCATTTTCAGCAGAAATGGTCTTTGTCTCAGCAAAAGAATTCCCATTCTCGATGATAGGCTCAACTTTTGAATTATGCTATGAACATGCAAACAAGTTGAGAAGGTAAAAGCAAGTACAAAGAACAAAAAGTCACCTCCGGTTAAGCAACTTGGCTTCTCTCCTTCAAATTTTAAGTACAGACTGATAAAAGAACAGTAAATATACCAAATGAAAAATCAAATTGAAGTACTTGAAAATATGGTGTAAAACTTGTTTAAAAGTTGAGAACAAGCTCTGAAACAGACATAGATGCCCTTGAAATGGTAAAATTCCCCCAATCAAAACAGTGAAAATAACAGACCATGGGAAATAGTAAAAACACACAATCAAAAACTGTGGAAATAAAAGCTTACTCACATTCATTTGCACATCTATAACAGGCTCCGAAACAGGGTTAGATGCCCTTGAATACCATCCTGGTTCTTCTTCCTGAACAAGAACTCAAAGAACAAGGAATAAAATACTAAATAATTATATAAAATCGAATTGATTCATATACATAGAAAATGTCATTGGCCAATACCTCCAATATTTTCACAAAGAGACGCATAGCTTCTGTAGAAACCATGTTTCCAAGCTGCTGCCAGCTGCATTAACAATAAAAAGCTGAGAAGGACACTTATCAAAAAGGACAAAAGAAAAAAAAAAGAAAATATCATATACAACATCCATCTGACCTATAATTAATTGCTTTTAACCACCTAAATCCTTGTCTTATACATATATAAAAGCTTGCATATACAGAAGGTGGAAATTGGACCAATCTAGATCTCATGGATATAAACTACACAGAAGTACTTCTCCATATTTTTCTCCACTAGAATTGAGCAATACAAACTATGCAGAACAGTGCGCAGGTATCACCAAATATTGAAAGAACTAAAAAGGGTCCAAACTACATGTGTAACTGGACACTCATATCAGAAATGATCCATTCACATCTCCCCTAATCAAAGTTTCTATCATCAACACCACGTTTGAGCACATGGATCAAAACACTGACGTCCTAAGCATAACCATACCAAACCAAAATAGCCAAGCGTAAACACACACACAAACATATACATCAAATTAACCAGTAACATACAACAAGAAGAAGCACCAGAAATTAAAATTACACAGCAGCAGCAAATGAGCTTGCAGACCTTTTCCATTTGCTTTGTTCCACAGGACTCCATGAACTCGGTTTCGGAACATTACAAGGACCTACAGTAGCCTGTAAATCACATAATAATGTGGAAAATGAGTAAGGTAACGACACATGACTCTTCCTATTTCAAATAAATAAATAATTATTCGATTTAATTAAGAGATCAACATTCGAATTGCCTTAATTTCAGAGTGTAAAACCAGATCTACCTAAATTACACTCAAAAAGCTCCCAAAAACATACGAATTATATACAAAAGCAATTGAATATACGAAATCGTTAGCTGAAATCAAATAAACGTAACATTGCTGCAAAATGCAATAAAAAATAAAGAGAAATCAGCAAAAAAAAAAAAACAAATCGCTGTCGCATCGGAGAAGGCTGGATCCAATGAAATAGAGAGAGGGAAATGAGAATGGTGAAGTTTACCTGCTGGTACAATGCGTAGAGGATCAAAGCGACGTCGTTGGAGAACCTGGAGCTGATGTCTTTGTTGTTGGAACTAGGAGATCCGTCGAAGCCAGCGTAGGAAGCGGCCGAGTAGAATCGTTCCGGGTACGCGAGGCCAGAGCTTGCCCTCGCCATCGTCGCCATTTTCTTTATCTTCTCTTCTCCTCTGTATTTTGATCTGAGAATTTATATACCTATCAGATTTGAGAAGTTTAAGGCTCGAGGAAATAGTTTTTTTTTTCCTTTTCTCTGAGTGCGAAAATGTTAAAAAAATATAAGGTAGTTCTAAAGGAGGTGTTTGGCTGTTGGGATTGGAAGTTTGGATCTTGCCCTTTTCATTTTTTTTAAAGAATGACAAATTTCACTTATACCTCTTATAGTTTTATTTTTGGCATATGACCCCCTGTAATTTTTTTTCCATAATAGTTTTTTTAAGATATCATTTCTCACAATTAGCATTCAATAGATAATTTCACGAACTAAAGGGGGTTAAGTTATTAATTTTGTGTAATAAAATTATAAAATTACCCTTAAATATGAGTAAATAAATTGACTCTTTACGAAAGTAAAAGTCATTTATAAGGTGTTAATTGAAAAAAAAATTCATTAGATGCTAATTAAAAAAAATTATTAAATGTTAAGTAAAAATGATTAAAATCATAAGAAGTATAGATAGAGTTAACCCTTAAAAGAAAATGATTAAAATAAGGGGGAAATTATATAAAGAAAAAGGGGGAAAGAAAAAGTTCAATAATCAATGTGTCTAAACTTAAATTTAAAAATTATGGTAATTGCACTTATAACCCTTCAAAATCTTTGTTAATTTTGAAACAATTCTAAAAAAATTTTTGTTCTTACAATTAGGTTTGGGATTCATTGACATTGCGGTGCATTTGTGTTTGATAATTATAAGTTTTTTCTGAATTATTATGTTTCAAGAGCATCTAATATAGTTTAGTTTTTACTTCTTTTTAATTGTTTTCTCGATGAAATGAATAAATTACAATGTAAATTTTTCTTTTATTTTCAAAATTATATGTGAAATATTAATTTTGAAACCATAAATGTAATTTTCAATATCAATCATGCATTTATTAAATGAATAATGGAATATGTAAGAGCAAAATTCAATTTTAAATGTACACTTTTTTTAAATTTGAAAATATTTCTAAATGTAATAATGTCTTTGAATGCAACAATTTTCCAACAAGAAAGAAAGCATATGAATTACATTTTTCAGCTAAAAACTAAATCAACATTCTTAAATATAAATAAGAAAACACATATATCATATAAATATACATATAGATGGAACACTGATTAATAATTTTCTCAAATTTATATTATAAAAAAATAATTTGCAGTCGTTTCATCTTTTTTTTCTTTGTTCATATTTCCTTATGTTCTAAAATGAAATATTAATTTAAACATTTAATTAAATACTCTCACTTATTCCATAGCATAAAATAATTATGGCGTAATAATTTAATAAGTTCATAAACTTTTCAAAAAAATCAAGTAAGTCTTTATTTTTTTATTACATTCAATCAAATTAATGTATTTTTATTTTATACTAAATAAGCCTCTATAATTAACAATTGAATAATTTCTATTAGTGAAAAATATCATTTGTCATTTTACACTCATGTGATATTGACATGAAAGATGAAAAATGTCATATGATTATGTTAGTATATAACATCATCATTAATTATCACACATCAATATTTTACATTAGCATTATTAGAGCCAACCCTTGGGTAAGGCCACAAAAGCAAGGGCTTCGGGTCTAAAATTTGAAGAGATATCATATTTTTATAATAATAATAACGTAATTGATTATATTAAAATATATAAAAAATTAAAACAATTAAAAAAATATTTACCTATTCTCTAATGATAAATATTTATTTTCTTTCATTTCTTATTTAAAATATGTAAAAAACTAAAAGTAAAAATAAAATAAAATAACATATTCTCTCACTTCTCTTATTATATACTTAATAAATCTTAATTTTTGATCACTTTTCAATTCTTAAAATGCTATTAATCCTCAATTATTTTTCTTATTTTCAATTTATTAATGGTAATACATATTTAATAATCTCTAACCTCTATTTTTTCTTACATTTTTTTATTTATAATCAACTAACGATAAGATATATTTAATGGTCTCCAACAGCTATTTTTTCTCACTTATTTATTTTATTTTCAATCAACTAACGGCATAATGTATCTAATAATTTTCAACAATTATTTTATTTCTTATATAAAATTAATTATTTTTTTAATTTATAATATCAACTTTTAAATTATTCTTCCCTCATTTGTTTTTTTTTTAATTTTAATTTTTCTTTCAAAAATACACAGTAAGTGTGTTATGTTATTATTTTTATAAAATCGTAAACTTTATTTATCATTGACAATAAGTATTCAAAAATTAAGTATTATTGTTTTAATATTTGTAGACTTTTTCACTTTAATTTAGAGTTTATTTTATATTATTATGTATTTTTTATTTTATATGATAGTTAATTTATTTGAATTAAAAAATTTAATTATTGATTTTAAATTAGTTATTTAAAAAATATAAAATAATTATAATAATTAAATATTTTTGATACTTCATAATAAATATTTGAATATATCAAATCAAAAATATGAATTTTGTTATTCAAAGCTTGAAAAATTGTTTTTCTTAATTTCAATAAAAAAAAACTTCATTTGAATATTTTGATTTAAGCCTTTGTATTTATTGAGTTGTCTCAAAGCATCACGTGGCATAAATTATTATTAGCATTTGGACTAACAATAATTAGTTGATCATTAATTATAAATATTTATTTAGTTTAAAATTAAAGTATAAAAACTTAATTGAACATAATCAAAGAATAAGAATTTATTTGATTTTTTAATATTTTTTGAAGATTTTTTAGAAATTATGTCATTTATTATCCAAATTAAAAAGTGTCAAACATTTATATTATAAAAAGAAATTTTAAAATTTTAATATAAAATGCATCAAATAAAAAATTTTATCATAATTATCGTAAAAAAAGATAGAAACGAAGAGAGTGTTATTTAACATCTTGAGCTTGATAACACTTTGATTTGCGACTTGATTACAATTGTATATTTTTCTTTTTTATTATATAATAAAAATATCTATATCCTTTATTAATTTTCTTTAAATTGAAAAAAATAAAAAAAAAAACAGTGGTAGGAAAATAAATTAGCGGGGGGATTTTGTAATTCCGGCATTCTTTGATTTGGGGCTCGTGGTACGGCAGAAGTTTAACAGGTGTTTAGTTAAACTAGTTGACGGTGAACTTTCACAGGGAGATGTCTGAAATAAACCAGAAAAAAAGCAAAAAAAAAAAAAAAAAACTTAAAAAAGGACCAACGTAGAAGCGAAAACGGGAAGTCAAGTAACAGCGCGATCCAACTCGGAGTCTCCTTTGGCCTTCTTATACGTTAACATATGCTTCTTGAGTTTCTTTTTCTTTGCGCATATCTTTCTCCGCCTGTTACTATATATCGAAAGCCCTAGCCTCAGGTACTTCACTTCTCTGCCTTCTTTAATAGTGGGTTTCTTGTTTCCCAATTTCTTGTGGGGCGGGGGTTTGTTTTGGTTTTACATTGTTTCTTTAAGTTATTTCTGGGGTTTAAGAATATGGGTTTTCTTTGATAAGTCACATGATTGCTTCTTTGTTTTTTGTTTTACATTTTCTTTTTAAGTTGCTTCTGGGGTTTAAGAATATGGGTTTTCTTTGATAATTCACATGATTGCTTCTTTGTTTCATTGTTTTACTATTTTTTATGTTTTGGGTTTTGCTTTCTTATCTTGTTTATTTACTTATTATACAATGCCAATCTTCTTTATCTTCCTGATTGGCTCAATTCGTTTTTGTTTTTGTTTTGAATTATTGTTTAATTCCAGTAAGGGGTTCGAATATTTTGTTTGTTTGTACATGATAATGGCGGTGATTGATTTTTTTTTTTTTTAACTAGCTTACTAGGTACTTTTTTATAAATTTTGTTTGACTGTTTTTAGGTTGAATTTGGGCATGCTTTGCGGCTATTGACTTTGATTGCAAAGTGAGTGGTATGGATCATCCAAGATCAGGCTCGGGGAATGGTGAGGATAATGTTGGGATTCCAGATGATTTGCGTTGCAAAAGGTCGGACGGGAAGCAGTGGAGGTGTACTGCCATGTCTATGCCAGACAAAACAGTTTGCGAAAAACATTATATCCAGGCGAAAAGGAGGGCTGCCAATTCTGCATTGAGAGCTAGCCTTAAGAAAAAGAGGAAGTTGGGTGGTGAAACTGAGGTGTATGCAGACAAGAGTGATGACTTTGATGTGCCACTTATAAGTAGGAAAGTCGAAGACTATCCTCCTCCGGTTTCTGGGAAGAAATATAAGGAGAAGGTTTCAAAGAATCAAATTCAGTATTCGCCCGAGACACCTCCTATGAGGAATTTTCCAGCACGTAATTCTGTAAAGATGGAAGATGATTATCAAAGAGATGGCTCACCTTTTGAAGAGAATTGGAGGTCATACAAGATAAAATCTTTTTCTGCTGCGGATTCATCCAGGAACAGATCACAGAGAAGCTATGATGATGTTGCTATGCCAGTGGTGAGTTAAGTTGCAAAGTACATGGTGCATCTGGTAGCATTACTATTGTCTTTATTCTTGTTATGGCAGGTTTTTTTTTCCTGTGTGCATGAGATCTTGAAAAGGCTGGGGGGTGGAATTCATTCTAGAGTGTAATGTTGCTCTTAAAGGATATGGCATATATATGTGCAACTTTAGTAATGGGGATACTTCACAAGTGGCATCTTGCCCATATAGTAAATTGTGGTGGGCCTCTTTCAATAGCATCACTAGTATCAATAAGAAAAAAGGTGGAAAGAACACTATACCAACTTATTAGGTTTCACAGCAAATGAATGGGTAAAATATAGTTAATTGATAATCAGATTGTTATGATTCTTTACTCCAATATATTGCAGGGTTCAGTTCATGATTTATGATGATTATTCCTCTGCAACTTTTTTCTATTCGTTTCTGTCCCACTATTTTATGTTGCTGATGCAGATATCCATGTGTGGGTTTTCAGGGTGACTCTGAAGAGTCCTCTGAGGAAGTGTTTGTGGGGAAAACTTGCCATCAATGCCGGCAGAATGATAGAGAGAGAGTTTCTTGGTGCCTTAAATGCGATAAGAGAGGATATTGTGATAGCTGTATCTCTACATGGTGAGTTGAACTTTTAGGTAAACGTGCTCACATTTTAGTTTGTGAGCAAGTATTTATGCTTCACTTACAGGTACTCAAACATCCCTTTGGACGAAATTGAGAAGGCTTGTCCTGCATGTCGTGGTTCCTGTAATTGTAAGGCATGCTTACGAGGTGATAACATGATAAAGGTATTTTCTTCTCTAATTAAAGGGTTTGCATATCTAAATAATATATACTACTTTGTACAGTGTAATTTTCTACTTAGTTGAAGAATAATTTACTTTCACTGAGTGCAGGTAAGGATACGGGAAATACCTGTCCTGGACAAGTTACAGTATCACTACAGTCTTTTGTCTTCGGTGCTTCCTGTTGTTAAGAAGATCCACCAGGAACAGTGTTCTGAAGTGGAATTGGAAAAAAAACTTCATGGTAAGATGCGTGTTAATTAAATGGTGTTTGAACTCAAGTTTCTGCAGAGAATATATGTGATTATGTAACCATTGTTATTTATATATGTTTTTCAGGAACTGCAATAGATCTTGTTAGGGCAAAGGTGAATGCAGACGAGCAGATGTGCTGGTACCTAACATTTACTAGTTATTTTAAATTAGTTTCACTTAATTTGGTTAGTTTAATTGGTTGATTTTTCTGTCCTTTTGACGAGGTTTACTAATTAGATGTGCGAAAGTACGGATAGCACATAATCATGCCTGTTGTTCCAATGGCTTATGGTTTATAACTTTGTCTTTTTGCAGCAATTTCTGTAGGATACCTATTATTGATTATCATCGGCATTGTCCAAATTGCTCGTATGATCTGTGCCTCTGTTGCTGTCAAGATCTTCGGAGAGCATCTTCAGGTGGTGTTGAAGATGTAGGAAATGAGACTGGTGAGAGAACTCTAGACAAAGAAACTGCTATGGGACAAGTATCTGAATTGAAACTGAATTTCTTGGATAAGTTCTCTGGCTGGAAAGCCAACAGTGATGGCAGTATTCCATGTCCTCCAATGGAGTATGGTGGCTGTGGTCATCACTCATTGAACTTAAACCGTATTTTTAAGATGAATTGGGTTGCAAAACTGGTAAAGAACGTTGAGGAAATGGTTAGTGGCTGTAAGGTTTATGATGTTGAAAGTTCAGAAAAGACTGAATCAAATGATCCCAGACTCTGTCAATTCTCTGACAGAGAGGGTAGTGATGATAATCTTTTATACTTTCCATCGTCTCAAGATCTTAAAGCAGAAGGGATTGCAGATTTTAGAAAGCGTTGGGGCAATGGTGAACCTGTGATTGTCAAGGAGGTATGTGATGTCTCATCCATGTCAAGTTGGGATCCAGTGTCTATATGGAGAGGAATTCAGGAGAATGTGGATGAGAAAATAAAAGATGAAAACAGAATGGTCAAGGCCATAGATTGCTTAGACTGGTCTGAGGTGGGTTCTCAATGCTACTGCTTATATGTGTGCGATCTTGATTTCTCAGTAATTTAATTGATATTATGTGTTACACGCTTTTATATCTGTGGGTCTGATTTGACATGATGTCAGGTTGATATTGAACTCGGTCAATTTATCAAAGGATACATGGAGGGAAGATATCACGAAAATGGTTGGCTGGAAATGTTGAAGTTGAAAGATTGGCCTTCTCCCGGTGCTTCTGAAGAGTTTTTAATGTACCAGAGACCTGAGTTTATCAGTAAACTTCCTTTACTTGAGTACATTCATTCCAGGTTGGGTCTTCTAAATGTTGCTGCAAAATTGCCCCATTATTCCTTGCAAAATGATGTAGGACCTAAGATTTATATATCGTATGGGACCTATGAAGAACTTGGTAGAGGGGATTCAGTAACCAATCTCCATTTCAAAATGCGTGACATGGTAAGTTGCTTTTTCCCCTATCTTGACTAATTTTAGTGCATAAATTAAAAAAAAAAATGAAATTCTTTTTTCATTAACCATTGTGGTCAATATTACTTTCAGATGCTTACTTTCTTAATAGAAGGATACTTTGGGACTGCAGCTTCCTATGTGTATATTGTTCTTTTATGTCTTAATGTGTATCAAAGGATTAAATCTATGGGTCCTATACTGGAAATTAATGCTTGAATAGCATTTAGGTTTTCATTTTTGCATTATCTTTTGCTATTTCTACTCTATTACTTTGGTATACATGCAAGATTAAAACATGTATGTTTGTAATACCATCTTAGATCTTTAATATGAAAGAGACAATGGATTCAATTATTAATGATTCATGAGCAAAGTCTGAATTACCTTTAACTCTTTTTCTTAAGCATTAAAATTAAATCTCTATATTCTGCGGTAAAGTGTATGAACTGAAAGTTGAGGCGTTTGTCAGGTTTACTTGTTGGTACATACATGTGATGTGAATGCTAAGGGTCAGAAGACAAAAATGGAGGACATGCAAAATTCCAATGGGGAATCTGAGGTAAATGAGTCTTTGGGTGATCCTGAAACAAGGTCAGATGAGAAAGGGTTACCTGATTTATCACTTGATGGAACTGATATGAATGATGAATACGAGAGCACATCTGCTGTACATGAGGATGAGAAAATGGATGATCAAGGAGCTGAAACTACTATGGTTGGGGAGAAATCTGTGGATTTTGAACAGTTAAATGGCAATAGAAGGGATGTTCTGGGAAAGACTCATGCAGGAGCTTGTTGGGATGTCTTCCACCGACAGGATGTTCCAAAGTTAATTGAGTATTTGCGTATGCACTGGATGGATTCTGGGAAGCCTGAAAGTGCAATAAGTGATACTGTAAGTTTATGATCTTAGTTGTAGAAGCTCCACTTTTAACACGTTTGCTTGTGCAGAAGTGCATGTTGGTGATTCTTTATTTTGATTTTCAGGTGATATGTCCTCTGTATGATGAAGTGGTTTACCTGAATGAGCATCATAAGAGAAAGTTGAGGGAAGAATTTGGTAAGGATAATTGATGTCAATTTCAGAGAGTTTATGTCTTGGAGTTCGTTCAACTGTCCTTTTTTGTGGCACATGGATGAAGTGTTGCATATTTGCAGACTAGTATTCAATTTGTCCAGGAACCATTCTGATTGTGTTATTCCTAATCGAGTGAAAATTTTGCTGTGATTTTGAAAATTTCTGTAAGCCAGCCAAGTCTTCCAGAAAAAGAAGGAAACCCTCATGGTTGCTGACAGGAAGATGGATAAGATAACAACCTACTACTGTAAAATGTTTAGAAACCAATTTTCTAGGAGATGAAATTGGAGTTGAGGTCACAATTTTTTTTGGAAAACCTTATTGTAATTTCAAGCCAGTGACAATTTCAATATTCTCTTTGTATCAGTAGTTTTGAATCATTAATGTAATAGATAATAATATTTATTTTTGAGTGTTAAAAGTTGTTTTTTTTTTTAACAGGAGTGGTGCCATGGTCGTTTGAACAGCATTTGGGGCAAGCTGTCTTTGTCCCTGCTGGGTGCCCTTTCCAAGTGAGGAATCTCCAGGTGGGTCTTCTAATCAGTAACCTTCCATGTTTGGATGAGTTCTGTAATTTTATTGTAAATATGGCAGATAAGGTGACATTTGATGTCGTTGAGTACGTCCAATATACTAGTCTTTTACCTTGTTGGATAAAATGATGTTCATTACTGTGGAAACTAATCCTTGAGTCTATTCTTCTGAGGGAGAGACGATTCTGGCCTGGTATTGCTTACAAGAATGGTTTCATGATTTATAAACTTGGGACCAATCTTTGCAGTAACTAATTTGAAGTTATTGAACAAATTAAGTTCTTCCTCGAATGGTCCATCATTATGGAATCTGGCCAAACAGAAAATATGCTGTCAGATTTTATTTGTTAAATGCATCTTTACCTTCTTGAATTAGTAGGCAGAATTGGAAAAACTTGATAAAACTCAACTCTGGTGTATAGAAGTATATTATTTTGCTTATGGTTATACTTCAATTGACTGATTTCCTTGTATTGAATTTTTCAGTCCACTGTTCAGTTAGGACTTGACTTCTTATTTCCCGAAAGTGTGGGGGAGGCTGTGAGATTGGCCGAAGAAATCCGCTGTCTTCCAAATGACCATGACGGAAAACTTCAAATTTTGGAGGTCAGGCTTATACCCCAAGAAGTATTCAGTGCTTTCTTTTCCCTGTGCTTGCCATGTTCCTTGGGTTTACTAACTTCACCCATTGTGTTGAAGCAGGTGGGAAAGATCTCATTATATGCAGCTAGTTCGGCTATTAAAGAGGTCCAAAAATTGGTGCTCGATCCAAAGTAAGTCAATTTAGCCTTAATTTTGTCTTGGTCTTAATGTTAGCATTTCACGTTGATCTTATTGGAGTCTGATAAAAAAGAATGAGCCCTCCCACTTGACCTTTGTCCCTTTAGATATAAGTGCATATTCCGTTAGGGGATTTGGTCTTGCGAAGGTATTGGGGCCAAGGGAAAAGACAAGGGCATTGCTGAGCTTAATTACTCCCTAAAATGTTTCTCCAACCCACTACCCTTTTGATTTTCCCTTTTGTTGCTTTCCCTTCGGCTGAGTCCACTGTTTCTATTCTTCTCCCATTGCAGACTGGGCACTGAGCTTGGATTCGAGGATCCTAATTTAACTGCAGCGGTGTCTGAGAATCTGGAGAAGGTTGCCAAGCGAAGACAGATAACTTGTGCCTGAATTCTCTGTATAGTGATTATAATTTTAGATATAGAAAGTATAGTTTCTCCAGTGGCCCATTGTGGGTGCCTGATGGAATTTCGATGTACAAATGTATTTATATGTAAACCTATAATTCTGACAGTACTTGAAGGATTTAAGACATCTGATTCTTGACAATGTATGATTTTATATTTATGCAACCAATTCCCACTGAAAGACCGACAATTCCCCCACAAAAACGTTGATATCCCAGAACCTGTTGACAACCGTTGTTTATGCTTGTGCTGTCGACAGGTCCTGGAAAGAAGCTGAAGTAAAACTCCATATCAAGTGGTAAGACTAAATGAATTAGCAATTCTATAGAAGACTGACTTGAACTCTGGCCATGCGGATTCTGCTACTTGTGCATTCAGAGTGAAGAGCCTACCCCCACGAGCACAACAAACGGCAACATTATGCCGCTGGAACGAGGGGCTTTCGACTCTGAATTCCAACTCGTAGTACTTGACATTCTTGGAAGGATCCTCTCTCACAGATGATTCTATCAGAGTTCCTTTAACATCAGGGCGTTGTCCTGTGATCGTTCGAACCACAGCTTCGCCCACCTCTTTTGGCCCTCCGAAAGTTTCAATTCTATGAATGCAAAAAGGCAAAGCATTAGGCCATTAGCTTCATCTTCCGGGATGTCATCGGGTAAGGTAGTGGGTACCCTAAGATTACTACCCGGGTCTTAATCGAATCTGTAATGGATAATAGTATTACTACTCGAACTCTACCTGAACACGATTATAAGATACCTTTACGAAACATTAATTGACATCTCTATATGGAGGTTTGTTAAAGGTGATAGTAGTATACTCACGAGAAGTCTAGGGGGACTGGTGAGACAATGACACTGACATTGAGCTCACCACTCGAACCAGGCGGACCGTAGGCAACAATTGGTTCGTTCACATTCTTGCGGGGACGATTGCTGGATTTCAGACTGCTCGTGGGAAGTGGATCAAGTGATCTCTCCAATCTCTCAGCTGCTCTATATAGCAACCTTTGATCTCCAACCCAACTTGCCGGGTATATGAACTCTGCAAGCAGTCCAAAAATCTTATATCAATTTTCATTTTACTTTAATTATCTGTGTCTGGCACTGTTTGAGTATTTCAATGTTTATACGACTATGATATTATGATATATATATTCGTCATCTTTTCTCGAAATTTATAGAAAATAAAGTTATCAAGGAAGTCGAGTAATAGAACTTACTAACCAAATCCTTCATTATTTTCAATGCGACGACTATATCCTTCAATTGGATAAAGCACATCCAGCTTCAAATTTCGACCACCCTCTGGTGCCAACCCCAGAAGAAAACTAGTTAAGCCACCAAAATTTGCACCGACAGCCACTAGAGAAGCTGAACCAACACCAACAAGTAGGCGCCGCCTGAATGTTGTCGCAAGCGGTGCGAATTCCTCCGCCCGGGACTTTCCTTGCCTCGTTGTCACCTCCTGGAAACTCTCCTTGTGGCCGTTGTTGGATGATTGCGTCATGTAAATTCTGTTCAGAGACACATATTTGCATGCATGAAGGTACTGCTGCAATGCCATTTCTGCACTTTGCTTTGGTGGTATTAGAACTATAGCTTGTTACGAACATAAGTTCCAAGGCACTGACGGTCCAATTTAGATGCTCTGGGTTTTCGTAAATGTTTGCGTAAGTTTTGCATTTTTCATTGGTTTCTTAATGACCAATCACGCATAAAAATTTGGGTTTTGGCCAGCTTTTCTTGATAATGCTTATCCAGTTCTGGTGGCTCTCATTGTCTGTGGTTTCATTAGGTACTCAGAGCCACAAATCTAGAGAAGGCCATTGTTTTCCCTTTTGGGGGCCTTTTCATGATCTATTAACTTAGGCTTGATGGGTATTGCACGGGCCGAATCTGTGCAAGCATGTTACTCTCACCATGGCACGAGGATGACGAGTCGATGGTTCGTCCATCGAGGGAGAAAAAGAGTATTGTGTTGCACTTGCTCCTTGCTTGACCGTGCACGTAAAAAAAAAAAGAAAAAAAGGAAAAGAAAAAGCTTAAAGCAAATGATTACAAAGGCAAAACGTAAAAGGTTTTCTTTCTTTTCTTTTCAACCAATGTCTTAGGGAAAAATTTAATGCAAATCATGCACGACAATGATGTAATTACTCTTTGAGATAATTCGTAGTGAACATATCTTAAAGGAATTTCACATTGGTTAGGTAAAAGAGAGGTTTTAGGTTTATAAACATTAACGTTACATATCTCAATAGGTTAATTTTTTTAAAAAATAATAATAATTTTGTAATAAAGTGATATATATTAGAATCAATTCGAATTTGATTCCGATATCACGTCAAGCAATTTAATGAGTGGAGTAGATAAAGTGACTTAGCTCGTAACAAAGGTATCGTGAATTCATATAAGAAAAAATGTTACGAAATATCAAAACAATCTTACAAAGATGAGTTTTGATATTATAAATATCGATGCTGCATATTTTAATAGCTTAATTTTTAAGATAATAATCACTTAATTTTTTAAAGAAAAGCTAACGTGTACTAATTTTTTTTAAAGAAAAGCTAACGTGTACCAATTATTGGAAGATTAATTAACTTGCTTGAAATTTAGCCAAAATGCTGAATGCCTTGCTCTTTAGCAAGACCACTTTCTTAAATATTAATCCATGGCTAAAAATAAAGAGCTGGAAAAGGAAAAAGCGATAGAAGAAGTTTTAGCAAGGAGTTCTATTATTGAGCTAGCTAGCTACTTCTAGTTTTAAACTTTCCACATTGGTTTCTCCACAGCTGCATGTTGCTGAAAATGGCTCAAGCCTTGCAGTCTTGCCTGGGCAAAGCCTCCAAACTCCAAATGATCTTGCTGTGGTTGATGATGATGATGATGCTGTTTTTCAAGCAGATTCCTGGGTCTTGATCCCCCGATCCCCAAGAAATCAACAGTCATCATATCCCCACTAAAGCCTGACAGACCAGAAGGGTTTGCTCCACCACTTCTTGGGGTACTCAACCCTGAATTTGAACTTGCACCGCGCTGATCGTTCTTTATACTCTTCAACAACGCATTGTTTTGATCAAAAACCCCTGAAAACATCGCCATATTGTTCACAGCTGAACTTTGATGGTCAACCCCTCCATTAGCATTGAAAAACTGATCTGACCGTATTTCTTCTTGGCTCTTCTGCATGAACTGGTTGGTGAATCCAGCATCAGCTCCTAGCATTTGTGGTTGATTACTCTGAGGAGTTTGCATTGAAACAAATGATGGTGGCGCCATGCTTGTGGTGAAACTTTTCCCCATCAAGGGAGAGTTCAGGCTACCAGTAGTAGCAGTTGCACCCATTTGAGCTGCTTTCTGTAACAAGGCAGTGGCAGACATGGAGGCTGAGCCAGAAAACAGGTGCCCGTTTCCTTCGAATAATGTCGACGAATTATTCGCATTGAGTTGCAGGCAAGAGGAGGAAGGATTGGAAACATTACTTTTCGCTCCACCAAACAGGTTTCCAGGATTGCTGGAGAACATGCTTCCTGCCATGCTTAAGGGCTGTAAAGGGCTTTTCGTGTCATGGCTGAACGGATCAGAAATATTCATGGCAGATGTGTTGGGGTTGTTGTTGATGGGAATTGCAGGAATAAGCTCAGGGACTTGGGCTTGTAAGTTCGATCCCACGTTGGGTACAAGTCCTTGGTTTGCCTTGTTGTTTTCTTCACTTAGGGCATCACAGAAAGCTCTGTGGGTAATAAAACTGTCTCTTCTGCAAAAAAAAAAAAATAATAATGATAAACAATCTGATTAGTTAATCACTTAATAATCTTCAGAGAAAGAACAATTATTGGGAAAAGGGTCCATTATTCAATTGCTTGGACCACAAGAAGGGGGACTAAGACTTTATAGTAAAATAACAATTTCATGCAGAATCTGTGGTCAAACAAAGACTTTAAGCAAAGCTAGCAATTGGGTATTAGGGAAATTAACTAAACTTGCTACCATCGACCCAAAAATAATGTATTCTGAAGCAATCCGAATGATCCAATCATCCTTTTTCTATCAAAGATAACACCATTGATTTCAAGTCTTAGTTCATGCATGCACTGCCAACTAGTCTTACATGGCGTTCTAGACATTAAATCAAAACTTTTTTTTAAATCTTTATTGTGACAAGTTGCTGTTATAGAGTCATGTTCAAAGGTGGATAAATATATATGTATAAACCTGGAGAAAATGGTGCCACAGTCACATTTATATTCCTTGGTGCCACAGGTCTTTGAATGAGCTTTCCAATCTGATTGCACAGCATATTTCTTGGAGCACTTGTCGCATTTCCATTTCTTCTCTCCATGTTTTCGACAGAAATGCTTCTTGATCCCTGTCAGGTCGCCTAGAGCTCGAGCCGGGTTATGGTGCACGCATGAAGGTTCAGGGCAGACATAGACCCGCTTCCGGATTTCAGTGCTTGTCCTTTGCCTAAGCTTCCATGGCAGGTTATGGCCTCGCCGGTGAAGTTGAAGGTTTTGGTCCCTCTGGAACCCTTTCTTGCAGATTTCACATACAAAACGGTTTGTGGCCAAAAGGGTCTTTGGTGATAGAGCAATGACTTCTGCATTGGGATCTGCACACATAAAAGCCCATGCAAAGACATGTCATCATTCACTTTTTGCCATAGCATTTTTCTGTTATTCTAAAGCTTTAGTGCTCTTAACTTTCAAAAGTTTCAGAAAACCAATTTACTTGGAAATAATCGTTGGGAATTAAAGAACATTATATTGTTCATTTTCCACAGTTAATATCTTCAATTTCCTTGGAAGAACCAAATTTTGGGTCCTTTTTCTTACTTGACTACAATTCAACAGACTGCCATCTTAAATAAAATAACATAAACAGTTAGGAGACTGGAGTGATTAGATCAACATGAAATGTGAAAAAGGGAGAGAGAAAGAAAGAAAGAAAAGAGGAAAAAAGAAAGAAAGAGGGAGAGAGAGAGAGGGGAAAGTACAGATATTCCATTAGCAGGGATATGTGATTCCTTTACTTGAAACAGTTAAAAAACAAAACAAAGAAAAAAAAAAAAGGAGTGAGGGCAAGGCCAACAGTTTGCTCTGCAATGATTGTGATACCCAACCAATAATTGAAACCCCTTTTAACAACTTAAAACTTCAATAATTCACCATTTTTCTGACCCAGATTGGCTCCAAAACCTTTCTTCCTACTCAAAACAATACAGGAAATCTTCTTCATAACAGCCCTAAAGAATTAAATCAGCTGCCTGCAGAAGGTTTCCCTATTTGTTTTGATCCAAAACAATATATATGTATATATATGCAGGCATATGCAAGAACATGTCCAAAACTTTCTAAATCCGGCCTGTAATGCCAAGATAACTTAGTTGAGTAGGTAAAAATTCATTTGCTTACATTTTGAGAACTCTGTTGACTGATACCAAGTAGTCTATAAGCCATAAGATGAATCAGAGAAAAAAAACATTGAATTACTGATGTAACGAACTCAAACTCAAAGCAGTAAACAAAAAAATCTTTCTTCACTTCTCTACTTCAATGACCCTGTTAATTTTAACACAACAAAATCTTTAAAACCAAGTTTGTTTAATCAAACAAATGATGCCCAGAAAAGCAAATAAGTAAGTAGTTGATGAAGCAGCCAGTTCATTTTACCAGGAGTTCCTGGAAGGTTTCTCTTCTTCTTAGCTGGTGGAGGCTGCTCCTGTGGAGTAGTGGTGGAGCCATTGCTGTTAGTTGAAGGAGGCAAAGAGTTTAAACCATGGAAGTGATTCACTTGCTCTTGTTGTTGCTGCTGCTGCTGTTGTTGTTGTTGTTGTTGTTGATGAACTTCTTCTCCAGCAGTGTTGCCTGAAGATAAGCTCCCGCCATCACCTGCTGTAATATTTGACATTGAAGATAAAGGAAACAGATAAAAAAACACCCAACTTTTTGTCTTTCTTTCTCTTCCTTCCAAATGACTCTCTTGTTTCTTTCTCTCTTTTATTCCTAGTTCTTGCCGCTCATCTCACCAAAAGCAGAAAAGATTTATTTGTTTATTTTTATAAATAAAAAACAAAAACCCCCCAAACAAGAAAAACTTGGGATTTTCTTGTAGCTAGAGGAAGACAAAAACCAGGAATTTCTCCTTCATTTCTGGTGCTTGAGGTTTTCCTTTTTTTTTTTTTTGCTAGCACAAGGAAGAACATAAGAAGCCAACCAAGTCCTCTTTGGCTGTTATCTATACATAAATATTACTCACTAGCTTATAGTATATTCAACGCTGTTGGCTAATGTTATACTCAATTTGCCCCTAGGTTTCGTTGGTATTAACAATTTGCCCTTATCCTCATTTCAGTTAATTTTAGGAACTTATAGCCTTAGTTTACCATGTCAAATACATTCATTTCTTTAATATTATTAGAAAAAAGATTTAATACTCTCTCCGTCCATTTTTCTTTATTTATTTTTCTTTTATATTCTAAAATAAACCCGTTTTTCTTTTCTAGACACCTAATACTCTTGCTTTTTATACGTTATAATTTAAAAAATTTTAATCTCTGTGAAAGTAAAAAAAAAAAACAAATTGAATTAATGTATGGCTTCATTGTAAGGATTTTATTTTTATTGTTTGTTGCTAGGATTCTAATTCTTAAGCTCAATTTAATTTTTCTTGAACAAGTTAGTAATATTCCAAGGAAATCAGGGGCACTTTAGGTATTTCAATGTATAAAAGAGCCCACACAAGCTAGTTATTTTCAAACATTGCTGGCGGAAGTGAGCTTCAAGTTGAAGACTTGTCGTTTTCCGCTGATAATTTTATTAAAAGCAATTATATTCCCGAAATACCCCTATAAATGACCCGGAACTACGAAACTCGCCACCAGAGTTGGCAGCCGCCGTGATGGGCAGACGGAAGTGACGAAAATAGCCTCGCCCGTCACGGGTGTGGCCACTGATCGAATCCTTCTCGAAAAGGACCCGACAATAATACATAAAAATTCTCCATGTTCACGTGCACCCTAGAGGTGGTACTTCCCCCAAGGTGTATGCCAGATTTTCCCCCCCCCCAAGGGTATTCTACATATTTTGTGAAAAAGTAGGGATAAATTAGTCATTTTAGGCCTATGTCGAATGATGTGGGATGGTGATGTGTCATAAGTAGCCATGGAAAATTTTTGAATAAAATAAATTTTATTATAAAAAATTAAAGATAATAAAAAAAAGATAGAAATGAGAGGGACTTAACAATATTATGATTTAATTAAATTATAGGTAAGAGAAATTGTCTGCTAAGGTTCTTAATAGTCGTTTTCTAGCTGCTCAACTCTACTTGGTCAATGTGGTTCGGTTTTTCATCGAGTGTGAATATAATTATTAACATTTATATTAATTGTTATTTATAATTTTATTTTAAGTAATATAAAATTTAAAAAATTATTGACCCAACAACATTTAGATTCGGATCGTTACATTATTAAGTCATTTTATTTGAATCCGACAAAAAATTTATTTCCGAAAAAATTGATGCTAACAAAATTTTTTTTTTCGAAAATTAAAAAATTAGATTAATTGATAATTTGTCGATAAAAATATAATTATTTTGAAAGGAATTTTTTCGATGGAATTATTTTCTTTTGGGGGAGTGCATTAAAGTGAAAGTAGCACACAGAGAGAATCTCTTCAGGTGTTAGATCGATAAGCATAATAATTCCAACTGATGGTGTACCATGAGAGAAAATATTTGAAGTCCGAAGCTCAGTCACTTTCCTTAAGCTCACCTCTTTCCATGCAAAAGTTGCAATGTTTGCTCTCAATTATTTTATATATATATATGTATATATTTTCACAGTTTTAACAACGCTTTCTGTTTCTGTTTTCCCTCTGGCTTTCTAGTTGTACGTAACTGATATTTGCATGGTGATGGGACTTGTCTGCATGGCAAAACATCTTTGCATCTTCAGAAATATAAAACCATAAATGTTATGAATATATATATATATACATGATAAATACATATGCAGGGATTATTTAGCAAGAATTGGTGTTGGAATATATCCTTTCCACCACATGCTCATGAGCTAAAAGACTGACAAAGACCCTTCAATTACATGGTACAAGGCACAAAATCGAGCAACAGATATTGTCAGTGAGATATATCCATGTATCATTACTTTTCTTTAATCTTTACTTTGCCTGCTTCCCTTTCTAGGTGTTTGGTTGAGTCGATTTTGATATTATTTTGTTATAAAATTATTATTTTATTTTTAAAAAATTAATCTGATAAAGTGTACAACGTTCACGTTTATAAACATATTTTTTAAACTTAATAATTGTTAAGTTTGGTATTAATTGTATTGACATAAGTTCTTGATGCGAGACACAAATTTGTATTAATTTTACTTAGTTTTTACAGTGAAGTTTAGTTTAGGTAGAAAGGGAGAGAGAGAGAGGGCCCAGAAAATGAAGCCATATACATCATGAACCATAAATCAATTGAGTAGGTGGTGGGTTGGAGGAATACTTGAGTTTTATATGCAACAAAACAAATTTTTTACACATGCAAAACAGACAAAAACTAACTGCAAAGTGCTAAAACTATATTATATAATTATAATTAATTATCTGTATTTAATGCCAGATTGACTGTTATTTATGCCAATATTTTGTCCAATTCTTTACGATTTTAATTAATTGTTGTACCACGTGTGATCTCCAAGCTGAAGAATCAGTACCTTCTGAGAAAAGTTTTACACAAAAAAAGACTATTTTCATTGTCAATTATTTGTTGTTATTCGATACCCCCCTAAATTTGGATAAAGCTCATGTGTGGGACAGGAATCCCAATTAACTTTTGGCTTTTCCTGCTTCCTTTTTTTTCACTAAAGAACCCTTTTTATTTTTTGAAGTAATACATTGTAAGATAGAAAACAAAAATCCATTAATTCGGATTGTTCCAGCTTTGGTTAAACTATCGATAATGATGTTTGTCTCTCTGAACATATGTATGAATGGTAAGTAAATAGTTTTACATTTGATATTCTCGTTGTGATTCGAGAGATGTTTCATACATCACGAAATTTTACAGTATTAATTAGTTTAATTGTCTCGATAATTCTTTAGGATTGTTTTGATAGTTTTAAGAGAAATTAAGAGTTTTTTTTTTTAATTGGAGATCTAAAAACTAGATAGAGTTTTATTGTTCTCTATATTAATTTGGACAGACAAAAGAAAGGCATTTAGGTAACGTGTTGTTATCATTTTCCATAGCGTGAGATACATGAATGCTCTCTTTCACAAAAATGGTATACAAAAGGTAATTTTCATTTTATAATTCATATTATCCTTTTGAGCAAAACTGTATCTAGATTAAGAATTAGGTATATACTATCAAGTTGCATATAAGTTTAGAACATAACATTATCATATGATTTAGACATTTGTTTTTTTTTTAAAGGCAATGAGATTTTAATTTCGATATCATGAAATGAGAGTTACAATTCCGAAATCAAGATTAAGTTAACATTAAAGAAAAACCTCTTGTATCGAAACATAAAAATCTCTTCTATGTAAAACCCGAACATGGAACATTATCATATGATCTAAACATTGGGTTTATTTTTGCTTTGTTAAAGAGACTAATCTCAAATATACATAATTATATATATAATTTTCTTTCTAAACAACACTTAATTAGCTTGTAAAATTAACAAATATAGCTTAGGCTGTGAGTTAATTTGAATGGTGGAGATCCCCTTTTTGTCACAATCAATTGGGCAATCTAATGAACTCACAAAAATAACAAAGAAATTTATAGGTAATATATAAATTGATGATCATTTTCAAGGTCATATTCAAAAGTCACCACCCCCATGCAAGCACAATGAATTTTTAAAGGTGCATATAGCAAATTAATTATGTAATTAATTAACTTAATTAATCACCCACATCAATTTATTAATCACTTAAAAATAGTAATTTGATTGTGATGTGTTCTACCTACCTAGTGTCTATAAAGATTAAAGTGTTGACAAATCCACCATTAATCCTGTTTTCCCTTTTTGTATGTCATCTTTTTATCGGCACTTTTTATTTAGTAGGCCTTACAATTAATTTGATTAACATTAAATTAAAGCTTCTTTAATGTGTTCTAGGCCTTCAAGCTATGTACAAGCTTTCTGATGCAATTAAAAAAAATAAAAAATTAAAAAACAATTAGCTTAAATATGGCAATTAATTATGATTAATTCAACATTAGCTTTGATGATGATCAGCTTCCTTTCCCTGCCTGTAATCCCTTGGGCTAAAGCTTCATATCGGCATAGCATCCACCAACCTAATGGCCCCCATAGTGAAAACAACTGCATGCCCACCCCACTGCCTTTCAATTTTTAGATCATTTATTAGAAAATATTTTACTATCACTTTCGTCCATCCATTTCTGAAAACATTTTGATCATTTTCTTCTCTTTATAACTATATATATATATATATATATATTATATGCACATTAACGTACGGCATATATGTCATTATTTTGTTGCTTCATTTGCTTGTTATAATACTTTAATGATGAAGATAACATAAACAATAATTGTCCATTAATTATATATATAATAATTTTTTAAAATCTCGAATATGTATTCTCACTNAATATATAATATATATATATATATATATATTAATTGCACATTAACGTACGGCATATATGTCATTAATTTGTTGCTTCATTTGCTTGTTATAATACTTTAATGATGAAGATAACATAAACAATAATTGTCCATTAATTATATATATAATAATTTTTTAAAATCTCGAATATGTATTCTCACTTGTTTATATATATATATATATATATAATATATAAATATGTTTCAAAGTTGAAAACTTATGATGATAGCACAACCTCGATAAATGTCTAATTTTATCTAAAAATTACTCAAACAAAGAGAGGAGGATTCTAGCTTAACACTTTTATTACTATGTGTATGTGTGCGTGCGTGTGTGTGTGTATGTATATATATCATGTCATCTTTGACGTTTGAGGTTTTTTTTTTTTGGAAGGGGGGTTAATGAAGAGGATCAAATTGAAATTTTGTGATGATTTTGGTCAAAAAATTGGAGATTAACAAAGAAAAAATAGTGAAAAATTCTATAGCCACTTATATCATTGACAAAAATGTTTTATTAAAGAAATAAGATGTTACATTAGTCTTATTTTAATGGGGTTAAATTTAATTTAAGAAAATTAAACATTAAAATTCTATTATTATTATTATTTCTTTAACCAAAAAGAAAATCTTTAAAAAATTTAATTTAATGGGGTCCAAAATAATAATTCATAAACTAGATTTTGTACTGTGACCTTTTTAATGAGATTTTACTTAAGTAAAACAAGATTTTAACCATAATTAGCTAGTGAAAAGCTAGCTAAAGATCTAGGGCTATGTCGTTTAGTGGAAAAAGAAAATTATGAGAAAAGCATCATTTATATTAGTTGGCAAATTATTTGCAAAAAGGCATAAAGTGATTAAATATGTGCAATGTATCAAATATTGTATGGACCAGCAATGATGAAGACCACCATTTTTTTTCTTTTTCCTAAATTTAAGTACCTTTTTTTTTTCCCATCATTTTCACTATTTGATAAGTGTAGATTAATTAGAAGTGATCAACAAAAAAAATGGAGATATGGAAAAAGTTTTTGATGTGGAATAAAGTTATTTTCTTGACTTTGCCTATATCAATAAAAAGCAATGAAATTTATGAATTTTACGAGATAACACCCATGGCGATCATCTTGTTTAGATAAGATAATACGTTACCTTTTTATCTTGATAAGTTAAAGATAATAATTATTTGAATATTTTAAAATTATCGAACAAGGTCTTACAAAAAAGTTCGAGAAATCACTACTCATAGGCTAAGGTTTTGGTTATGGTTTGTTTTGAAGTAATTTCTTGTTACCTTTTTCTTTTTTTGGAAGAAAAATTGACTCGTAAAAAATCCCGACCCTAAAATCACATAATAAAATTATTTTACTTTGTAAATCTAATAATAAGAAATAACATCCTTATCACCAATTACCTCTAAGAACCCTACAATCTGATAAGGTGATCATGTTATGATGTGGACTTCTTTCCCACAATGTTATGATAATTTCTTAATAATTTTTTTTTTAAAATTTCTCCTCAATAGTACAATGACTAATGGAGGAAAAAGCAAAGTTTATTTTTAAAAAAATGTCTTTCCTTTTTTGAGGCATTGACAAAAAGAGACTCTTTGATGGACAAGGATGAGTAAGGAATCTAAAGAGATAGATCTCCATGAACTCATTAAGTTGGCAATGAGCTTTCACCTTGAGCTTTTATTTCCAAAAGTCCCTTTATTTTTAATTTTAAAATAAAAATTAAAAAAAAATAAAATAAAATTGATGTTACTTTTGGGCTTAATACATATTGCAAGCTAGTTGTGAAAAAGCTACTTTCAAGACAGAACTCAAAGATTCTCTTGTCTCTCAATCAGATGCTTTTTGGTTCAGAGTCCTCTTATTGAAATCACTTCACCTTTTACCCCTTCTGTCCCAAGAAACAAGGAAAAGTCCTAAACCCTAAGCATTTACACATTGGTGTATAATTCATTTGGTTCAGAAATGAATGATTATCTTGGATTCTTCATGCAGTATATATTATTTGGAAAACCCAAAAAAATATATATATAAAAAAAGGGGAGGGAAGATCCAAAACCAAATGATCATGCAATGAACTTCTTCCTTTTTATAGAGTTTGATTTGGTATAAGATAATAATGATCTTTAAGTAATAGTCAACTTATAAATTTGATGGCTTCAAGTTGAAAATCATGAGCTCCTCAAATTATACACTTAGTCAAAAATTTAGGTTTAATAGTTTGAAAGTTCGGAATTTGGACGATAAGATCGCATAATTTTTTTCTTCTTGTGATATTATGAGTTTAGTTTGAAATTATGTATAGATATGCATTTACAAAATTTACTTTATAAATAGTAAATAAACGAGAGATTTATCGATCTTTTCCTAAATGCAATTTTATTATTTTTTTTAACTTTTCATGGAGCTAGAACTTATAGTGGTAAAATCTTTTTTCCAACATTGTAGAGAACATACACCTCATAAAGAAGTTACTTTGATGGTGGGAACAATAAAGTTGTCAATCATTTGATTAACAATCAAAAAGTGAATAAATAAATAAATAAATAAATTTGGAATTATATATATATTTATAATTAGAACTCCTTTTTCTCGTTTGAAATTTCCTCGAATATTCATGCTTATCAATGGTCGAAAAAAAGTAAGGGGGTGCATGGGTGCACATACTGCTGACAATAAAGATTTAAAGTTGCTAAAGGAAATCTAAAGATCTCCAAAATGTCTTACCAAATTCAAAAATCAAAATTTCAAATTTGATTTGACATAAAAATAATAGTAAAAATTTTGGGTTTTTTTTTTTTTACTTTTTTAAATATTGAATTCGTATTATCAATTTTTTAAAGTTTTTGTTTAAATTCGAGAAAGCGTGTGATAAATTGTTTCGGGTTTTTTTTTATGGAATTTTTATGCTTATTTTTTTAATTTAATTGTTTTTTAAAAAAAACTAATTGAACATATGGAGAAGTTTGATATCTTGTCAACTAGATTCATGGAGACAAAAAGAGAAAAGAGTGAATAATGATTTAAAGGAAAAAGGGGTTGTTGCATGGTCGGTGTGCATAGCCCACTTGCATTATTTTGCCATGGGAAATTCTTTCAAATAACAATCATTTGAGGTATGATGGCCTTTTAAATTATTTTTATGGAAATAATCATTTCGTGATAATAAATTTGTTTAAATTACACGTCGAGAAATAATTATATTTTTTTATGTCTTAATATACCCATTTTTTATTTTTAAACTCATTAATAGAATTTTATAATTTAACCGATTTTTACATACCCTTTAAATCTGTGTAGGGAAAACTGGCAAAAGTGGATTATGATTCAAGTATAATAGGCAAATTTCATTGGATGGGCTGTCAAGCAGAGAGCTGTTGGACAGACCAAACAGTAGACCTACCAAGAACTTTGATTGACTACACAGAACTAAAAACTTAAGCACTCTCTGAGCAGGAAATCTTATTGATCAGTGCCATATTAGTTACAGGAACATGCTAAACTGAACAAACCAGAAATTTGATTAAACATGAACCCCTGAAAGCAGCTTCCATGATGTAAATAGGCAGTGCAGGAGACAAATATGATCAAAACTCTTTGTCATAAATTTTTCTCCTACTTGGAATACTGGTGCATGCTTTGTATAGGGATTTACCTCGTACCTAAGTGCCATCTGTTTACTGATGCAATTGACAATCCTGAAATGGCTTCTAGTTGTAACAAAACCAAAAACTGATGTTTCGTTTTTCTGAAGGGGTGACAAAAAGAAGAATAAAGGCAAATGGATCACGGCTCAACCCCTGCTATAATTTGGAGATTGCTGGTCTACGGTATAGGCAAAGAAAAAGATGGGAGCAAATTCTGCACTATCACAGATGTTTGAGGCATCTATCAGGCAGTAGTCCAGGCAAAAAATCAGCACCTGAATACATCAGCTGTTCTGGATAAGGACTTCAGGATTTTGGCCAACCCAGAAGATTGCGAATAGCTAGTGAGCCACTTCAGGAGATTTGCTGATAATATCTTCGGAATGGCTCAATGTGCCATCCATGCCTTTTCCTTCCTTTTTATCCACAGTTTTACCACCTGCACTACCATGCTTTGATGTTGTTTTGACTCTACTGCGTGCCTTTCGGGAAGGACTTGCGAATTGGATTGCTTGTGCTTGCACATGTTTAACTTTTTGTGTCCTCTTCATGTTGAGGAACCCACTCTCAAGAGCTTCCAACACCCTTGTGGTCAATGGTCTGCTTCTTCTGCTTTGCCTCCGGGGGTTCATGATAGGTTGCTGCTCTTCACCACAAACATTAGTAGCAGTTTCCAACAAATCAGCATAAGTATTCACAATGATGAACTCGCTGCCATCGGCTTCTGCCGTTTCTGGTTCACCATTCTGAGAATCCAGTGGAACCAGGGGTGGGTTTGAATCAATTGCTAACTGGGATTGAAGCTTCTCACTACTCCCATGAGGAGTGTCCATAGATTCTGGATTTCCATCAGCTGAAAAACTAATAGGTGATACTTTCTCTTGAAAATGACTCACATGGGGGACATCATTGCTGCCTTCATCTTGAGATTGTAAGGCACAGCATAGCCCTGCTTGTTCACTAATATCAGCGGAAATCTTCTCAGTGAGGTGGCTTTGCTCTGTATCAGCACAAGCATTTAATCTCCGTCTCTTCATAGGAGAAACTAAATTAATTGGATTACTAGAGATATTCTCAGTGAGGTGACTTGTCTCTGTCTTAGCACAAGCATTTAATCTTTGTCGTTTCATTGGAGAAGCTAAATTAATCGACAGAGCAGAGAAATTCTCGGCGAGGGGACTTGTCGCTGTATTAGTATGAGCAGTTAATTTCCTTCGTTTCGTCGGGGGAACTAAATTAACAGAATGACTAAATTTAGCTCTTCGACTGAAATGGTGCTTTATTATCCTCTTTGACCTGGTATCCTCTGATATATTGGTCTTCTCATCCTGGTGAATCAACAACCCCTGATCTGCAGTCCATGAGTTCTTTGGATTTTGACTTGAACTTTCATTATCGTATTTACCCTCACTATGGTTACTATCACCTTTCAACAAATTATCAGCTTTAACTGGCTCACTACTAGGTTTTGTATCAGTGGCAACTGAACCATGACTTGATAGCCTGTCAGCAATTTTTGGCTTATGGTCATATGAAGAATCATCACTTGAATTATCTTCACTTCCTCCTGAAGAATTATTAATTTCAGAAGAAATTTCAAACTTAACCGGTAAATATCTGAGTTCTCTCACACTGCATGCTTTTCCTCCATGGAGCAGACTGGTATCCACAATGGTAAATTTAATGTGGCGTGCAGTAGAGCTAGCAATTATGCCCTCACAATGGTGAGCATTAGTAACACACTTTTCACCTTTTGACAGCATATGATTAGCATTTACCTTCCATGAATCTTGAGTATCCTTCTGCATCGGTTTGGAAGAAAACCTCAAATCAATTGGTGCATATCTCAGTTCTCTCATCTTGGATGCTTTTCCTCCATGGACCAAACTGGAATCAACGACTGTGAACTTCATATGGTTTGAACTTAAAATAGAGACTCGGGGCTTGAGATAACAAGGCTTACGATCAGGAGGATCATCCTGATCCGATGACTCTCCTGGAACCCACCCATTTTCTTCATTGCAGCTCCTGATGCCACTTCCTTCAGCATCAATCTCAAGAAGCTTTGGTTCGGATGCAACTTTGCTTAAAACATCACTAACAGAATCAAAGTAGTGGTTTCCTTTAACAAGTTTTCTTCTTGAGAACTTCTTTACTCCAGGCAGAAGAAAAACTAGGTAATGTTTGGAACTGACAGAGCATTGATTCTTAGGTTGCTCAGAGTGCCACCCTCTTGCAAGCAGACGTGGCCAAACAGCTTCCCAAAAAATATCATTACATCGAGCTTTGCTCAATCGAAAGCCTCCAGTTAAAAATCTGATGATGTCACCAGATGTAAGAGATGAGCAAGCCTTCCCAGATGGTATTTCAGGGGAAGCTTGAGTGGTCTTTGGAGGCTCCATGGCCAGGCCTGTAAGATCTGCCTTCCCATTACCAATACCTACAGCTTCTACTAGAGCACATATGCCAACGGTAGTCTTCAAATAGCAGACATAATTTTCAAGTGAAGTTCTTCCCTCCACAAATGACCTAGAGACCTGCTAATAGATTATGAATTAGAAAAGTAAAGGACATAAAAGTTCAGTCAAGCACGTTAAAGACATCTAAAAGATTATTGATTTTATGCACCTAGTTTACAACCATGATCAAAATAAGTTTCAGTAAATAACTAGAAGATTATACTAATGGTCATAGCCTTACAATTATCTATCAAAGTCAACAGAAGGGCCGTGCAAGACAATTCTCAAGCAGACTTGTAAGCATTTATGATTTAATAAGTACTAGCTGAGGAAAAGCAGTAACAAAATTACATGCATGGCTATTACAATGGACAAACGGACGTTCATGCATGGACACCATGGAACCCTCCCTAATTCAGATTCTAAGGACTGCAAAGAGTGACAGTACTATTGAAAGTGTTTCCTAGAATCCACAATGGAGTGGGACCTATGCACATTTGCTCAGCCTTTGAGGCTAGTCCTGAAGGAATGGATCTTGTATACTTTGTAAAACATACTCAAATATTAACTTTAGAAAAATGGATGTGCTACATCAATGGAACAGCAAAGCAAAAGTAGCAACAATGAGGATATATTGAACTCACGCTTTCTTCTTCAACATGCTGCTAACAAACGCTAAGTTGAGTCCGTGTGAGGAACAAATAAGCATATATGAGCTTCTTTCTAGAAATGAAATCTAAGCAGTAAATGAGGTTTACCTCCAGCAAATTATTTTTTGATTCATCTGGGACACAGGTAAGCAAACGAGATAACAATTCCTGTTGCCTCCATCCAGTAAAGATTTTCCGTCCATATATATTTTTTCGACTTCTTCTCTTTTGGCCATCTGACCATCTGCGGTATCTGTCAGACCTATAAAATGCCCCATAGTAAAATGACAATATATCTCCCATCTCCTTGTTTCCAATGAATCTTTTTATCTGCCTAAAATCCTTCCCAAATACATACAAACCAAGAAGAAAACCATCCACTTCTGTATTACTCCAGGAATCACATGATGAACCAGGAATTAGATGAGAGCTTTTACCTTCACATGGTCGAAATAAGTTAGTCTTACATGCCATTCCACATTCAAGGTTTTCTGCATTTGATTCTTTTTCATAAACCAACCTAGCATCTGACTGTTCAGCACTGAGTTCTGAATTTTTCTTCCTCTTAGAACTCTGGGCCTTTCTGCACTTTTTAGATTTGACAGACTCATCAACTTTAGTTCCATCATCAGGCTTAATTAGACCTCCCTGGCCTTCAACCTCAAAATCAATATCTTGTTCATAAGTCCACATGAGAGGGACAGGTAAGCCTAACAGAAAGGAATGGGCAAGATAAGGACTGCCTTCTGAGTCAACAGGGTCCATCAAAAGCCGAAGATGCTCAGATCCTGTTATCATGGGAGGAATTTCCACCTGGTATTTGTCGCCAACTCTCGGACTTATTTGTGGATCGCCAAATATATCACTTACATCAAGAGAACCTGGGGGAAGCAACTGCATGGGAGATGGTTCTTCAGCCAGGTTGTGGTTAAGATCCAACTGAACTGTTTCCATCTGCGAAAAGAATATAGGTTAAGAAATATGAGTGCAGTAAACTAAATAGCGAACCCCTAAAGATATGACATATGAGCACACATTATCCAGGAACTTATTATGTGTTCAAGTACAGATTACCAAATCTCAGACTCATTAAAAACCACTGAGACTTTTACACCATGAAACAGAGAAAATGGCAACATAGATCAGTACCCAGTTTTACAAACGGAAGAATGTAATTTTCTCCCAAGAAAATCATAAAATTGTCTCTTGAAGAAGGTGAAATTTAGTGAATTTGATCCAAACATTAAAGGATGGCTATCTGATAGTGCCAACAGAGACACAAAATGTAAGAAATATTCAACAAAGGGATGCATTGCTGATGTGATGAATCATTTTTCACTCCCGGATGAAATATTAAAGCAATAGAGTTCCAACATATAAACAGAAATCCTTATGGACTAAAGCAGTATAACGATTCAATCTTGGAGAAACATGCAATTTCAATTAAAAAGGAGCTCCTAAAAAACCTAAATGGCAATTCAGTTATCCAGGCCAATTGGAGGAAATGCTCAATCTATTAGCACAAACATTATGTTCAAAGAGCAGAGCACAAGATGCCACCTGCAGAAACTGTTAAAGAAAACCCCATTAATGATCTTTTCCAGAAAGAGAAATCCCAGTCTCTTTCTCCATATCATATGTTGCACACGAGCATACATTAACCGATTACAAGATTTACATACTGGAAACATAAACAGGGAACTAAAGAAACCCTCATTAAAGAAACAAACACAAATGCGGATAGCATCAAAGAACAGCATCTGATAACAGGATCACCGACCCAAGATCCTCTTTCCATACAAACAATTCACCATCAAAGCTGATTAAAAAACATTCGAGAGTCGAAATTCAGAACAAGAAAACAACTAAAACAAAGTGACAAACAATTCAATGAAACCAAACAAGTGATACAAAATAATACATTCACATAAAAGAAAAAAATCTAAACTTACACAAAATTCACAGTCGAAAACAATAACATCGAAAGTAAATAGAAGTAACCCAATGATTATAAGCAAAATTCTGATGTGATCCTATCTAGAACAAGATTAACTTGGCTTTAAAGAGATAGCTAAAGGAACAAAGAAGAAGAACAATCCAAAAGAAACCACATTTGAGAATAAAAAAGGAGTGTTACAAAGGAGAGAAAGCAAAGAAAAAGAAGGGAGATTGAAATAGTAAACTTAAACCTTCTCCAGAGAGAAAGAAAAGCTTTGAAACGTTAAAAGCAAACGTGAAAGAAGGGACCTGGGCAAATGGGTAGATATGTTTTGCATTGATTCGTAGCTATTTTCAATCCAAATATATATATCTCAAAGTAAGAGCATATCCCAAAGAAAGAACCAACACAAACAGGAAAAAACCAAAGGAACAAATGGCTGGTATTTTTCCAGTTTTGCAACTGAAATCTAAAAACCAAGAAAAGGGATTGGGGAGGTGGAGATAGTACCTGGGTTGAAGAGAGATATGGGGTGTACAAGACTTGAAGAGAAGAAACCGAAGTGTGTATGTATAGTGTTGGTGGTAGTAGAGAGAGAGAGAGAGAGAGAGAGAGGGAGGGAGAGAAAAGTGTCGTTTGTCTTTGCAAAAGCTTTTATTACTGAGGAAAAAAAAAATCTATGAGGGCAGATTGTTCTGTAAACATTTATAATATTTGTTATTTAGATATTGAATTTCGATTTAATTAATCGGTCTTATTCATGTCTATTTATGTAATAGTCAATATTTCGTCTAAACAATGACATAATTATGACACGATAATATCAATAATTAAATTTAATTCATAAGATGTAAAATATCAAGACGTAATGCTTAATATTAATATGTTTTCGATTATGTGAATGCATAAAAATAATAAAAATAATGTTAATCAAATAATTAAAAAATTATTATTAAACTCGATAAATTAAAAAAGATAATTATAATGTCTATATTATTGACATGTCATAATAAATGATGACGTAACTTACTGAGATGATCATATAATATTTTTACTATTCATATTAATGTTATATCGATACTATGTTAGTGTCAATGAATATAAAATAACAAGTGTATTTTAAGTAAAAATAATTAATCAACCGTTAATTATAAAAACTTATTTAATCCAAAACATAATACTTATTCTCTTAGATCGAATAATGATATTTCCTTTTCGAAATTTGATCCATATTATGAGAATAAATCTCTACTCGAAATAAATTCGAAATGAAATAATCATTCTGTTGAATTAAGATGAAATTATAGGTAACATGTCAAAAGAAAATGATTTTAATTATATTGTTCTCAAAGTTCAGGATGTTCTTTTATTTATTAGGGGCAGATGTTAGGCAAATAGGAGCATTTAAGCATAGTTAAGACTGGTCAGATTGGGGGGTCGGCCTTTTGGGGGGGTTTGGAGAAGGTACTTTCTGTCTTTGGAGCAATCCAGATTATTTCCTAAATAAATACAATTAAAAAAAAAAAACCATATGGGAAACTTTCATTGAACATAGAAGCAACTGAACCTGAGCTATATACTATCTTCAATTCTTCTCTGAGTCAACTCTTGGACATTATTTTAAGTTAATTCTGGCAATTAATATTAAATATATATCAACTAAACTATACTTCTGCAACAGTTGCTCATCATGTCAACGAGATTCGAGCTTTTATTCCTTTTTTTTAATTGGGTAAAATGTGTACTTAGCCTGTAATTTACTTAACTGCTGCACTTGTCTTTAGTTAGTGAAGTGTTTTAGCTTAAGCTATACGATTTTCCAGCTCTAAAGATCAACTGGGGGCAATGCTGGAAGCTAGATTGAGATCTGTTTCTAGAGCAAAATTTGGGATGGTTTTGGATTGTCAGTGTCAGAGGGTCGACATGGTGTTTTGCTGATGGAGTTGACTGATCAATGAGATTACTGAATTTGCAAAAGGAAGAGCTAGCATATTCTTATCAGGTATGTTCTAAATTTAGTCATAGTTCTTTTTTTTTATCAGAACTTCATATGTTGTTCCAGTATCGGCTTCATTGTTCTACCAGTCCATTTTTTGTTTCTTTTTCCTTTCATTTTCCTACATTTTCTTGGAAGCCAAACACAGCATTGGGAATGTTCATATATGACTACTGCATGTACCCAGGACTTGATTCTGGGAAGTTTGCTGATTTTGATCATGTTTTGGTCTTTAATCAGAGAAAGCATTAGATGCAGGGGTAAGGAGAAGAAAGGCTGAAGATTTGTGAATGTGAATGAAGATGAGGAGATCATGCTTTCCGAGATGTGGGTTTGCAAGAATAATGGGCTGGCTTCGGATTGTACTGGGAATGCTTGTTATAATTGTAAGTATATCAAGTCTCTTCAGGTTCTACTCTGCTGGATTCTTTGTGCACAATGAAGACATATGCCGCCATTTTTATGGCATCAAGGATGTTTACGAAGGATTCGATGTAAGAGCCTTAAATGATCGAGTTGCAGAAGTACTAAGAACGATGGAGAGCCTTCAGGAAAAGCTAGAGACGACTCTGCAGCAGATGGAGAAGAACAAAGATGTTTTGGATCAGACTAATATGACAAGATTGGAGCATAAGAAGTATTTGGAGGTGGAAGTGCTCAGGCCTCTTTACAGTGCACACATTGCTCTCAGACAGATTCGGCTGCCTAAGATTGAAGGCAATGGAAACGGTACCCTGAAAGAGGAACCTTTGATTAATACATTTATCACAGAGGAAATCCGGAAGTATATAACTCCCAAAGAGAACAGAATTGTGAAGGTTAACTTTTATGGAACAGAGAAGATATACAATACCATAGGGCATGCATGTGTTTTGATGAAGAAGGAACTGCAGGAGTACATGGACTATGATATAGGATCATACTGTAAAGATGATTGGAATCTAGCTCAGAAGCTTATGGTTGGCAGTTGCGATCCCTTGCCCCGAAGGCGGTGCTTGACAAGGGCTTCCAAGGTGTACCAGAAGCCATATCCTATCAATGAGTCTCTGTGGAAGCTACCTGATGACAGAAATGTAAGGTGGGGTGGTTACAAGTGTAGGAATTTCGGTTGCTTATCAAGCAAGAATCCCAAGCGAGGTTATACGAAGTGCACTGGATGTTTCGAGATGGAAAAGGAGAAGCTCAAGTGGGTAGCTAATAGCTCATCACTCCCTGTTGATTTCCTGATAAGAGATGTCCTGGCCATTAAGCCAGGCCAGGTAAGGATTGGTCTAGACTATGGTGTTGGCACTGGGACTTTCGCTGCCAGGATGAGAGAGATGAATGTTACAATCATCTCAACCGCTTTGAATCTAGGGGCTCCTTTCAATGAGATCATTGCACTTAGAGGCTTGATTCCGCTATATGCAACACTGAACCAACGCCTTCCATTCTTTGATAACACGATGGACTTGATTCATACAACCGGGTTCTTGGATGGCTGGATTGACCTTCTTTTGATGGATTTCATCCTTTATGATTGGGACAGGATTTTGAGGCCAGGAGGATTGTTGTGGATCGACAGGTTCTTCTGTAACAAAAAGGACCTGGATGACTACATGTACATGTTTCTGCAGTTCAGGTACAAGAAACACAAGTGGGTCCTTGCCCCTAAATCAAAAGATGAAGTCTACCTTTCTGCAGTGTTAGAGAAACCTCCTCGAGCTATCTGATCGTAGTATGTCCCTATGTTCCTCTCTGTTTCAGTCGTTAGCCTCTAGCTGTTAATAGATAAGTTTCTGTACACTGGAAAAGATATGATCCTGAATCTTTGTTTGACAGACTGACATTTTCTACTTGACTGGTGTTTTAAATAATGAAATCCGTGCTCTAGTGAAAGGAACTGAAACTGTTTCTTTTCCCCTTTCTGTCTCTGTGTTCGTCATAGCCTGAATCTGTGAAGGTTCTCGGATGTGTAGTAATTGCTTGTGAACCCCTTGCAATGCTTCTTGAGGTCTCTTCAGCATTGTGGATTTTTCTGCATTTTTGGTTTAGCTTAGCTAACTTGCTCTTCACATCAAAGGTTAACCATTGCTTGCTTGAATTGAACTGAAAGATGCTTTTGGGCATTCTTGCCAAATACCCTCAATGGTCCATGGATTACAGCTATGCCAAGGTCTCTAAATCTTTGGGCTCGTATCTCCTTTTTACTTGGGCCACAATGATTACAGGTGGACCTTTGGTACAACCTGGTACTGGGCCCATTCCATCTTGTATTTGGACTTTGGTGATTTTGTGATAAAAACTACTGACTCTAAATGGGATCATTTTTAAAGTAGCAAGCCCATTATCCAGTCCAAGTCAGTATATATAGGCCAGAAGTGGACCATTTTTCTCAAAGAATCCCAGTTCCAGGTTACCTGGGTCACTCTTAGCAAAGGCCTTTGCATGTAGGAAAACCATAGGTTGCTGAGATTCTCTGCTACCACACAACCTCAGGCAATTGATACTGGTTTGGGAACGTGAAAGGAGAATAAAAAGAAATACACAAGCTAAAAACCCGAATTTTATGCACAAGAATATGATCATTTAATTTGACCAATTAAACATCATTGCAACCTTGCCAATTTGCCATTGTACTTTATGAACCTTGGTTACCAGGATTAATTCTATATATTTTCCATTGATGCAGGCTGCAAGCACTTGGCATTAATTTGCTTTTTATTAAAAATTAAAAAGACCAAATCACCAAAAGATAAAACCAAACCTTTTGACAGACATCAACTAGTTAAAAGCTTTGATTCTATTAGATGTTCAAATCTCTCTAGAACAGCAAGCTAATAACAAGGTTTCATGGTTTTGTTTTGTTTTGTTTTTTTTTTTTTTTTTGTGAAGAAAGGAGGAATAAACCAATGTGACATGAAAACTTCAGTCTGAACTCAGGAAAAATGGCCCCATAAACCCATCTGACAAAAAATTTCCTGCCGCCATAGGCCTTATTTTTCTGCACAAAGTAACCAATAGCTAAGCCCTAAACTCACTAATGATTATGACACAAAGCCATAAATATTGACCTTAGTTTAATCAGTTAAATTAGTTCTGAGCACACAATAATCCACTCTAACAACAAGAAAAAGCATCCTGGAAAAGCAAATTCTGAGCTATCCAATTGGTCTGAGGCTTACCCTTGCCCTAAAAAGTTACACACTTCTTAATTTAAACAGGTCATTTTCAGACAAAAACTAAATCAAATCAGATTCCAGCTTGAGTGATTTACAGAAATATAAATGGAAGGAATCTTACCAAAGTTAGGTTATGGCATAAAAGGGGAGGAGGAAACCATGAAAATGTTTTTATTCTTGTAAAGCCCTCAAAAAAGTTTCCAACCATATCTAGGGTTTTGACAGGTTCCATGTACTATGGATATAACTCCATGCCCTTTTGTTTAATTTTATTTAATAACAAGTCTAGTGCACCATGGAACCCTAGCTAATAACTAAGAAGGTTTGTACAGCTTTACATTTATATTATTTTAGGCATATCTTTGCTGTAACATGGCAACTAGATAAGGCAATCTTTGTCTCATCAATAAATTAAACTGTGACTAATATTAAAGTCAAATGTCTTATATATGGTCTATGAGAATGTTTCTTGCTTTCAAAAAGAAGGAATTTCTACTGCTTTACGGTCTATAAAGATGCTTATTTTCAATTTAAGATGTAGATCCAAGAGTATATATATACACAATGTAGTACTACATCATTATTAATTTCCTGCTGAACATGCTTAGAATCCTAACAGTCGAAGCATATCATTGATATTTCTTTGAAGTTTCTTGAAAATTAGATACTTTTATACCATTAGGCATATACATACGATCAGATAAATATGTTAATGTGAAATTATGACTAATTAATTTTGAGATTAAAGGAGAAATACTTGCATTAGCCCATGCTTTATTTGAAGAGAGAATCAATATATAAGTAGTGTTAGTACAGCTTTTACTGTATCCAAAGAAAGTTAAGGCAAATTGAAGTGATGTTTTATGTGATTATGCTTTTATATGTCATCCAAGATGAAGGTTTATATGTATTAGAGATTTCAAGTTCGAGTCATGATGTACTTTTCTTGTAGCATAAAAGTGGGAAAGGATTGGCAAGATGTCTAGAGATTTCAAATTCGAGTCGTAGTGTTCTCTTCTTGTAGCATAGAAGTAGGAAAGAGTTAGTATGTAAGATATTTTAGAAATTTCAAATTTGGATTGTAATATTCTCTTCTTGCAATATAAAAGTGGAAAAAGGTTAGTAAGATATCTTAGAAATTTCAAGTTGCAATCCTAATATTCTCTTCTTGCAGCAGAAAAGTGAGAAAGGTTGAACAAGATATCTTAAAGATTTCAAGTTCGAGTCATAAATTTCTCTTCTCGTAGCATAAAAATGGAAAAGGTTAAAGAGGTATGGTAGCATTGATAATCAAAACCAAACTCTAAAAGAATGAAGCTCATCAACAACACATGGTGACATGACCAGAAAGGAATAAAAAGGCTTTTCCTAACAGAACCCAAATATTTTTGGTAAGGCAAAAGAACCAAAAACAATAATAATAATCAAAGGTCAGCAAAATTAATCAACTAGAATGTGTTTGCTGCATAAACATCAGTACTATATTTTATTTGTTGCGGCCCCATTGCATTTTGATTTGTTCCCAGTGCTCAAAATCTGTCCTTCAGTACTTCTCCAATATCTCAAACTCTAGAACACTCTGGTAGTATTTCATTGGCGTAGACCAAAAAATCTCTATATACTAATATATACAGTTTAATTTATTAACCAAAAGTTACACATGATGCAGGAAAAAATCTTTTGAAGCAGACAGTAGTGGAATTATTTTGAAGCATCATCAGCTAGTGGAACTAGCTAACAACAAAGCTTGATGCTGTAGACAGGAATTCCCCCATTGTCTTAACTAGTCTTTTATATGTAAAATATCTGCCCAAATAGTGCCCTATGTATGTACTATGCCCTGTCAGGTTAACATCTTAAGTTGACCAAACCTAACAAAACTGAATTCATGAGAAGGAATTCTTTCTCTTTTTGAAGCCAAATAGTAGTGATAAAACCTAAACTTTAACCTAATGTGAGGTAACCAAGCACTAAGGTCTAAGGGTATATGATCAGTTTTTTTTAGGTATACTGCTATATATGCTTAGGTTCTCCTAAATTCTAAATCATGCAAACGAGCACAAATATCCTCCACTCATTTGAATACAGTGCAAAGAATATTTTAAGGGAAAGATTAGCATATTTAGAGCACAAAAAGGCTGTAAATGCAGATTATCAGGAGTGAATTTTGAAGAAATTTATGGTGATAGTGGGGGAGGGGGGGACCATATGGTTTTAAGTCTTTTAAGGGTTTGAAGGTTTTTTTTTCTTTTTTGCTTGGAGAACCTGCAAATCTGTAGACATGGCAAGATTCTATGTAGAAAAAGCAGTCCCTGTCACTTTGGCTTGAACTTTTGATTGGTCAGTGTATAGCTTAAACCTTTGGAGCTTTAATTTAAACTTAGTTGCATAATTAATCCATATTGATGCATATATACAGATTGATGTTCATGAAAACCATGAAGGCTAGTGTTTCCTTCTGGAATATATTCAGAGAAATTAATTATTGTGCTGATTCGCTTGCGAAAACGGGTGTGGATATATATAGAAATTTTGAATTACGATGTCAGAAACAAGCTGGATATGGTGATAGTTTTCAAGTGTAGACCAGTAGCTATTGTCGGCTCCCATTTCCAGTGTTGATGACTTGCTTTAGCTACTTGTAGCTTGAGCATTTATTAATATAATTCTGGCTTAGCCAAAACAATAATAGATTGATGTTCGTGTTCCTTATGCTAAAGTGAAAATTTAGTTTGAAGATTGATTTGAGAATTGGTCTGAGAGCTCTACCTACTGTTTTTCCATGTACAGAAACAATGTTTTGTATGATTTGGTATTGAGAAGTATTCCTTCAATAGGGCTTAGGGGCTTGCATATATGTTTAGCAAAACAAACTTACAAAGAATCTTTTAAGCAAACTAGGGGGTGTCTTGCTAGACAGTTAACTAGTTTCAGCTCCTTGGCTGCTGCCCTAGAGATTTTGTACCCAAACTGATCTCATCCCTTAACCACCTGAAGGATATGTTAATCTCAGGAAATTGGGACAGTATTTCATCTTAAACAGTTTGCACTTGTCAAAAAACTCTCTCAAAATTTGATTACAATATGTAGATTATAAGTATTTTTTTAAAAAAGATTATAAGTATATTAATTGTTCTCCTAGAAAAATAGTTATGACAGTACACTGACCATGTTAGTCTAAGTATAAAGTTTGTCACATATTTTAATTATACGTATGCATACATATACATTGATGTGTATAAAAAAATAAAAGTAAAGTTGAGACAATTAACACCAAAATTGAGATATTTGAAGTTACGAAGATAGTGTGTGTTTCGAAATCTCGATTAACCATTTTTATGATAATCGAGCGGAAACTATGCATATGATTATCCGTGAAACTCACATGTCATCGAATGATATGTTGCATCCTCATTGTGTCTATACACATGCATACACATATACGCAGAAATGCATTTATATAATAAGAAAGCTTGTGGATCAGGGAAGCTACGTGTCTCAGCTTGAGAACATCTAGTTTCCATTAACATCTGAGTCGATCTTTGCCCCAAAAAAATGGTTGATGAACAAGATCAACTGCTGCCAATTGCCAACGTGGGTCGGATTATGAAACAAATCCTGCCACCAAGTGCCAAGCTTTCAAAAGAGGCTAAACAAACAATGCAAGAGTGTGCGACAGAGTTTGTGAGCTTTGTCACTGGCGAGGCATCTGACAAGTGTCACAAAGAGAATCGCAAGACTGTGAACGGAGATGACATCTGTTGGGCTCTGAGTGTTCTAGGGTTTGACAACTACGCTGAGGCTATAGTAAGGTATTTACATAAGTATAGGGAGGCTGAAAGAGAGAAAGCTAGCCAAAACAAAGCAACCAGCTCTCAAGACAAAGATGAGGAATCATCAGAGGATAAAAATGGCCAACCAGCTCAACAAACTGAAGCTCCTCCAACCCCAGTAACTATGGGAGACAATTCTGTCACAGAGCCTTCTTGAACATGTATATTTTATGGTTATCTAGTCTTTGTGAAGGTTTTGCCATATGAATTGAGCTATATGGTGAATTGGTGAAGGGGAAATGAGCAAGTTCAAGGACAGCTTGTGTAATCAAATTGTAAAAGATTTTCAATCTCTTCTAGGTTTGATTGTGTGAACTGAGTAGTCACTGAACACTCAGGTAACTTTGCTGTGTCTTTTTCTTTGATTCATGGTCACATACTTTGTTTTCTCCTTTTCACCCTCTCTCCATCCCCCCCTTCTCTCCCTTATTCCCAACATTTTGCTGTAGAGGGGAAACTTCTGTGAAGTTGTATTTTCCTTGTCCAATTTAATCTAGCTAGAAATGATACTTTTAGAGGAGTTTAATGGTATTTTGGTGCAGTTAATTTTGATGCAAATTAGAGTTTGAGCTGAGTGCTTAGAGAAGAGATCGATGAACAGATTCACTGCTGAATACTCCAAGTCATTGGATTCTGCATACACATGCTACAAATGTTAGATGGACAGATCTGAGTAAAAAGGATTTCTTTCAATTGATTGGCATCTCTTTTCTCTTTTTCTCTTTTTAGAGTTTCAATGAAGGAACATTTTGGAGCTAACCAAGACACATGAAAACCTAGTTTGCAATGTAATTTGATGTGTATTTATGATCTTATATTCTTTTCAAGAATAGAATTTGTCAGAACATATTAACTTTGTAACTCATTAAACTCTAAAGGATATGCCGATGGTCCTACTTCTTCTGTTGTTTTGACTGGTGCGTCAACTGATTGTTTCGGAAAATGTTATGAGAATTGTCTAATTAGGCCAGCAGCAGTACTAGTAAAAGCCAGTGAGTTCTATGAATTGTGTGCAGCAGTTTTGAACTTGGGTTTAGGGTTTCCGAATTAATTCCTACTTCTTCTGTTGTTTTGAATGGTGCATCAAATGATTGTTTCAGAAAATGGCATAAGAATTGTCTAATTACCAGTAGTATCACTAGTATATGCCAGTGAGTTACTATAAACCATGTACAGCAGTTTAGAACTCAGGTCTAGGGTTTCCAAATCAATTAAGTACCATTTGAAAGGTACAGTTAACCGTACTAATTAACACATCTTGATGCTGATGTATAAATATGACACCATTTACAGTTGTATTGAGCTGCAAGGTTACTGGCATAATTCACTAACCTATGCAAGGCTCTTTAGGCGAGAATGTGGCAATCCATCAAGCATTCTTCACCAAAAAGGGTTATAATCAAACCCAAATTTCATTACTTCATATCTGTTCTTTGGGGTCTATATATTTCAATTCTTATCTCTTCCAGAAAGGGGAAAAGCAAAAAAGCAAGGAAAGCAAAGGGAAAAGGGAAAAGGGAAAGCAAGGAATATAAGATATCTAAAAGGAAACCAAGGGAATGATTGAGATCAAATAAACTTTCTGAGCATGACCACTTCCCCAGCTTCCAAAGTCCCCCTCTCTCCTCACTCAAAGTCACAGTTTCCATATTTGACATTATTTCTCTAGTATATCCTCTTAGTGAAAACAACCAGCCCTATAGCAGCACTCATTCCCATTCCTTTCCCTTCTAAAATATTCCACAATACCTGACTTGAAACAATAAAGACCCTTTCTGGATCTTTGTGTTAACAGCACTGTTACCATGTTCCACATAAATTTCCAGCAATAAGAATAGTCAAAGTAGGGTAAAACTATTCTAGGTTTAGGGTTTCCTAAACCCTAGAAACGGGGACCACTGTAACTGTTGCTTCACATTACATGAGTAACCGTGAAAAATGCAATTTAAATCTTCAGGCATGCTTGTTTTTTTACTATAAATGCAATTGGTTCAGGGCAATCTTCTCATTAAAGATGATTGCTTGAACCCTAATTAAATAAAATCAGAATATCTGTCAAGGGTAAGGCATCAAACCTAGGGCATCTGAAAGGTCTTGGGGGACCACTTCTCAACTATGGTATGTTGCCCTCCCTCTTGCTCTCTTTCCAGCAAATAGAACAATCAGGTGCACTTAAAATAGAAAAGGGGTGAAAGAAAACTCCAACTCAAAATGTTTCCTTCCAAAGAAGAAAGAATAATACATAAATATTGAGGTAGTACAAGGGACAAAAGCTGATTAAACTCAAACTTTCTGGACCAACCATAACCATTGCAGCATTGTACGTCTGTGGTGTGGTTTCTTCATATAATGATTTTGAAAGCCTCAAAATTTTGGGTTCAACTATACCATTGTACTAATCTGCAGTGGTATTCTTGACTGGAAGATTTTGAAAACCTCAAAAACTCTGGGACCAACTATATCAATGCAGTACTATGTGATGTTTTTCTTGATAGAATGATATAAGGATAAATGTTGCTGCCACTGGCTCCGACCATGGACTTGCGGTATTGAGCTTTATAACCTGAACAGCCTGCATCCCTTGCCAGCGAGCACCGACCCTTGCCAATTAATTAAGGCGATCTGGCGTTGTAACTGCAATTGGTGCTCCCATTTTCCAGGACAGAAGGCAAAAGGATCATGAATTGTCCATGTGAGCTTCAGCAACTCAGTGTAAGCAAGTTCCAACATTGTTGCAAATTGCAAAGTGCTTTAAGACACATACCAAGAGATGCAATGATCTTCTTAAAAGTTGAAATAAATTGTGATCAATTAGAAATGCTGATGGTCCAGAACAAAGTTGAGGCATGTAATATAAGAATGGTTTGAGAATGTGCATGCATCGATATGGATTTGCTCCATCCACAACATGTGCATTTCTAGGGTACTGTCTTTGTTTCAATACTTGAATTTTTTTATTTTCTTTTAGCTTTGAATTTTATCAAAAATAACCTTATCTCCCTCTCAATATCTACTATGGCATTTGCATCAACAGAAAACAATGTGTAACTTTCAGTCAAAAAACTAAGGACAAGCAATTACTTTACCTTGCTTCTATATTCATTAAGGCAAAGGACAGTTTGAAACTTTTGTTACCCCATACGACTTTTCTTGGTGAATAATAACTGGCTGCTAGTTTAACTAAGTCCTGCTTCCAGAAAGAATGATTGCTTGTTAACTTAAAGACTATGGAAATAGTCTTTTATGACTATATTCTATATGCCACCATTGAAAAAGTTAATCCAGTATACAAGAAGCATAGAAAGAGTAATCAACCACCATGCATTGATCATCAACCAAATCTGGATTTAGCTTTTGTAACTGTAAAGCTTAATTTATAAGTAGTATAAGTAACAGTAATCACCCTTTTCTAAGTGTTGAACAATGAAAACTTAATGTTTAACTATTAGAATACATATTTCTTTCTTTTTTCCTATTAATTTTTATTCTATGCATTGTTTTGATATGTTAGATCAAAATTATGCTATATTATTATGTGGTTTTATCTGATTTTGTTTGATGAGAATTTAATTTTCCATATTTTTTAAAAGCAAACATGCATAAGCTAAGGCATACGAAGGCCAAGGCCAACACATAATCCAAAACAATGAGTGACCGTGATCGACCTACCTAGACCTAGGAGTAAGCAATTTAACCTGAATTAACCAAATCAATAAAATAAATTCAGTTAATTCAGAAATGAGAACGATTTTGATTTAAAATTTTTTTCCAATTAAACGGTTTTATTATTTGTTTGAACATTTTAGTGCATTTGCATTTATGTTTGTTGGAACATTTTAATGTTTTAAACCATATTTATTGAAACATTTTAATGTTATTAAGCTTATTGTGTTGTTAAGATTTCATAATTTAGTTTTATTCACCTTGGAATAAGCATAGAACAAAAGAAACAAAAAACATTAGGTTTGAGTGCATTAAGGCTCATGAGTCCAAAAATCTCGATTAATTCAATTGATGACCGAATTAACTGATTTAATTTGATAATACTTGATTTTCAATCAGTTTATTTAAATTTAAACAACAATTGATTAATCTAATTATAAAAATTTCTTAACTGAACTAATCAAATCGACCGATTGCTCACTGTCAAAAACCATTTATCGGACACATAAAGGCGGTCCAACCCAAGACAAACTGTTTGAACCAGAAAGAACCCAAAATCCATCTTTTAGAAACTGTTGGGTCAAGCTGCGTGCTGGCTGCTAAACTAAAAGCACGAAAGTCTGAGCCCACTTCTCTTTTAGAATCCCAGAATCCTGTTTGCAGATGAACGAAAATATGGCCCAAAGCCATGCATCTCATCTTATTGTAACCTGGGCTAAGCGACCTAAGCTCCATTTGACTCAGCCCAAAAACAGGAATTGCTTGGTAACTATGCATGAACTGATCCCTTCCCCAAAAATTTTTCTTGCATTCAAACATTTGAACAATATGGAAATACTGGTAAGATTTTAAATAACAATATGGAAAAAAAAAAAGAAGAAGCATGTATCCAGCCTTTCATAAACATTTTAACTAACAATGTCTTTCCAGGGTAGTTCCTGAAACATCCGAAAAGGGTGAAGATATTTCTCTATAGAAAAATAGGTTTCCTTTAAGAACATTATGGAAATACTGGTAACATTTGAACTAACAATATGGAAAAAAAAAAAAAAGGGCATATATCAAGCCTTTCGTAAACATTTGAATTAGCAATGTCTTTCCTGGGTAGTCCTGAAACATCCAGAAAGGGTGAAGAAATTTCTCTTTAGAATATAGGTTTTCTTCAGAACAATATGGAAAAATTGGTAATCCCTGTACTATACCTAATGTTTTTGACATTTTCCAACTAGCAAGAGGAGCATGCAAAAATCAATTGTGCAATTTTGAGGAAAAAATCAACTACTCTGATCGATAGAAGCTTCTACAAATCCCCAGCCATCATCAATATCTGGTCCTACCCAATAACCAGTTATTACCATATGAGTACAAGAACTTACATACAAACTACATGAAACAATTTCATCAAAATGCTTTGACAGTATAGTCGGATGATGTTGACCACTGACAGAAAATATGCCTTTGTTTGAGCTCCAAGGGGGAGGAAAATAGGATGCTGCAAGTAAAAATTCGTAATATCAACGAAAAAGCACAAACTAGCAAGGATATGACTAAAAGACCCAACATGTAACTGATATGTTATTGTCAACATAGCAACAGTCAGAAATTGATTCACAATGTTTATCTTTGGGTTTTACCTAGTGTTATTCTGTTCATGACACAATTATTCTTGCAAGTCAAAGTGGTAATGCTAGTGACACATCTTCTAGTATAACTTCTTATAATGGCATTCACTCACTTGTACACCTACTCATTCATCTTAAGGAATGGCGGTTCGATTTTCACCTTCCGATACTACACTTTAATCAATATTCTGAAATTCTCTTGGAAAAGTCACAGCTTTTAACAAAACTCCAAAAAGAACGCTTTGTTAAAATGTAGTGTACATTTTAAAATATGGGCTAATGATGATGAGACAGTGAGAGTAAATCGATGAAATTTTGACCTTTGATTCTAGTTTGAAAAAAATAATTTCTACCTCATTAACAGTTAACCACAGGTTGAAAATGTCTGACTCAGTCCCCAATCTACAAGAACCTTAGCATTTGGAACGAAAACAAATTCAAGCCAAATATGTTGAGCTCAAGTCCTCGAGCTTCAATTCCATAAACAAGGCAAAGAAATAGCTAAAATACACACAAAAATTTAAGTTTCATCAAACAAGGATTTCCACTTTTATGAATTCAAAAGAAGTAAGAAGTTCTCACTCATCGGCATTCAAAGAAAGACCAAAGTCCATCAATTAGTTGCATTTCTACAGTGACTTAATTCTAGCCTAAACCCAATATCCAAATTCACTTAATTTTACATGTTTGTGCTTTAGCTGCTAGTTTATAAGCAAAAACTATGCTTTCAAGGTTCCTGAATAATGGAGTCTGCAAGACCTAAAAAAAGAAAAGGAGAAGGATAAGTAGAGGAAAAAAAAGGAAACAACCTGTTTTGGTGGTTGGTAGGCCTGGAAGTCTGCATAAACCTGATTTCCTTGGATATCTATCCTGAATAAAAGTTCAAACAAAAATCAAACAATTAACCAAGCAAAGCAATAGCATGTTTTATTAGAGAAAAGATTTAGCTGGACTTTGAGATTTTTGCTTTGCACAGAGAATTCTCTTGAGGGAGAGAATTTTGAGGAAAGAAAGGGATTTGGGCCCTTGGGGTTTCGAAGAGGGAGTTACCTTGAGTGGGATTTGAAGAGAACAAAGAGGAACTGAGATGCTAAAGGAAACGAAGCACGCCATTGAAGCTTCAGTGGTAGATTTAGTAAAGAGGTTTCTGGGTTTAAGAACACTGAAGAAAAAATGTTTGCAAGGAAGCAAGTTGTTGAAACGACGTCGTTTTGGTCTGTATATTAAATTATCAATAAGTTAACGTCCGTTTATTTATTCTTTTTCTTTTGCTTCAAATGACGTCGTTTTCTCATTTATCACCGAAGAAAAATTTAATGACTCGAACTTAAATTTTTTATATAATTTCTCCAAATTTAAATAAATGGATGATAAATAAAAGCATATTTTAATTCCTCTTGGTAAAGAAAACTTGTATTACAATTTTTCATTTTTCAATATTATAAACATGAACAATCATAAAGTGGCAATGTGCAACATTAAAAATAAACAAAGTCCTATGTTGTCCAAAATTTCTCTTCAAGCCAGAATCCACTATTTGAGTATCGAAAACTCTAAGTTCCATCACATGAAACAAGAAGCCTAATGGTCAGCAACCTCAGATTAAAAGAGGTTTAGGCTCTTCTCCAGAAGTCTGGTTACCATACAGAACATGTCCTGACGCCTGCTACAGGGGGCTCTGCCATAAGAATCGACGAAAACGAAATGCTGCGATAGCCCTGGTTCTCAGGAGAATGTGGAACCGTAATCGCTTGGACTCTAGAAAAATCTTGAGAGGAGCTAAACCAAACTACTGTATCCATCGAACGAGGTGATTCCGATGTGCAGACCAAAATGTAACAGTTAACCAATGGATGGTCCATTCGGAATTTCGTTTGAACTTTTATGGGATTTGTGCCTTTTCTTATCCCGCTTCTTACTGCTGTTAGAAAATCGATGATCAGTATGAATATACATATAAAGTAGGGTCTCAAAAAAGCAAAACAATTGTATGGACCATACTCATCCTGCGAGCTGTGCCCCCAACAAGATTTTAGTTTCCGGTTGATATGCTTCATATCCTTTTCTGTGGGGAACTTGTATTTCCTGACCTATAGATGTTGCCAGCAAAAATAAATCTAAATCAGAAAAACCTTGCATGTATTTATTTATTGCTGAATGGCATTGGTTATATTTTAAATAAGATGTTTATATCAAAAATAAAATCATGGTAAAACCGTACCCAAGTATCTATAGCATTTAGGGATTCTATAAGCTGGGATATGGTGTGCTCAGAATTCTGGCGTGTGAGAATGCTTCTGAGGTATCTGCCAAAAAAGGACACCAGTTGATAAAACTTGCAGAATATTAATTCATTGTAATCCCAAGAGAGTTTCATGAATTATGAAGCAGCTCATACCTCTCAAAGTCAAGAACTTTATGCATCTCATTTGCACTGCGTAAAGCAGCCAGTGCCAACTGTAACATAGCAATAGACGAGCTAAGCCATGGGAAATCATATTATTGGAAGATGAACAGATCAAACATCAGACCCTTGATCCAGATGCGACCGAGAGCAAATGTGAAGATGCTCAGCAGTTAGCACATGACAAAGGCAAGATTTCATAAATATAGCAAGCTTACATTCATCATAAAACATCAAAATCTGAGAGAGCTTTGTTACAGGGGAAATTTAACAAATTTACCATTCCATTCTAAGAATCACTTTTGTTATGGTGAACTTGATAAAAAAAAAAGAGAGATCTACAAACATAGAACCATTTTAAGCTTCAAGAGTAAGACATTTTCCATACATATTCTTTTTATAGACTATCAGCTAAGATAGATATTGCAAAAGATACACTTGAAATGGAGTTTGAACTACAAAAGATACCTGGCCGGGAGGAAATAGATGTGGAGCATCAGTAAGCATAATTTTGTCAACTTCTATCCTTGCAGTTTCTTGCAAATCCTATACAATATAAACATATTGAATAGATACTTAGAATACAATTTAGAATGATAAAGTTATGCATTTATCTTCTTCGGAGGCTAGGTATAGCTAGCATTAGGTTATTGCCCCAGCATTAGTAATACTAAAAGTTATACTTTCGAGCTTGGGTTGGGTGAACCAAACTTACAATCATGTCAATCCTAAAACTGACATCTCTCCAGAAAATATGAGTAGCAATAGAACTACCAGCAGGCTATCAAACATAATATTACAGAAGATATTACCAAAAAATTACCTTTAGAATTTGATTTTGTTCATCCTTTGCTCCACAGAATTCCTAGAGAACCAACACTTGTGTCATTAATTATATGGGGAACAGAAATGTATCAAATGGACTTAATCAGGGCCAAATAAAATAGTAAAGAAATATAATAAAATTCCTTTCTTTTGCATCAAGTTCACCCAGATGCTCAATTCATGATTATATTAACTACAGATTACAGAGTTTCAGAAGCTGATTTTTATTTTCTTTTAATTAGTGAAATAAATAAGTAAATGAGTAAACAAATAAGGGGGAAACAAATGATTTCCCCAAATAACAAGTTAAAATTTTCTTGTAAAAGTATTTCAAAAGTATGGAGGAAAGAATAAGAGGACAATGGCTAACTGAACCCACCTCCATGTCATTGACAAAACCTTCAACTGAACGATAGGGTGCATAAACAATGAGATCAAATTCCAGACTCTGCAAATCAAAATATGTGTTTTACACAAACACGAGAAGAAAAAAAAGATAAAAATAATGATAAAAAAGAACAGCAGCCATGCCTGATAAACAATCATCTCGTAATTGAGAATCATTTGATGATCCTGTGAAATCCCCTTACCAAGCTCCTCTGCTGATACATGATTTTCTTCTATCTTACAGGCTGCATACACACAGGTTAACCTGCAGATATATAGAAACCTTTTCAATTTAACAAGCATAACATTCTCTAAAGAAAATTTTGTATTCAGGGGTCATTATTAGTCAAAAGAAGATATAATCCAGCATCACATATCAAATGATAAAATTAGTGAAGAAAGATAAATTCAAAGGACACAGCTTTCACTAGAACAAAAAGAAGGGAAGGGGGATAAGGGGTGGGTATGTCAACAGTATGTTGCTTTCCTGCCATTTCATAAAACATTAAAATAACACATGATGCATTTTCCAACATACTCGCAAGTGCATTTTCAGAATGACTCGCACAGCACATCGCATGAGTTGTCAAGCATTAGAGCATATATCTGAAAGAGATATAGAAGAGTCATACATTATATGCTTCGGATGATGTTCCATGACTGACCATTGCAGGTAAAACCTTTTGAAATAAATTAGAGCTGTTGCCTGCAAAACATGAAACAGAGACAGAAGCAAATCGATTAAAAAGCAGTCACTTTATCACCTCATTTTTGTTCCTGAATAGAACTGTTCTTTTAAAAACAGTAACAACTAACAAGTACCTGAATTTTATTAGGAAAGTAGAACGCACTACAAACTTCTCGAAGTTTGTTCTCATAAAACACCCGCATGAATTGTTCTTCTTCAATGCTAAGAGGTTTTGCACGAGAATGCTTGTCAGCTGACACAAACAATCAAAATATCACATGGTGTGCTTTGTGTTAATCAAACTAAGCACCTCATAATAACTAGAAGAAGAAAAGGAAAAGGCATTTACCATTATCTCTTGCAATAGGTTCAGGGTATGACAGTGAGCCATCAGCATCTACTTCCATTTGTGTTGTTCCATACTTTAAAGAAATCATCAAGTCAGCTTTAATAAAACGAACAATGCACAGAAAATTTTCAAAAAGGGAATGCTTCCTATAGAACACATTCACAACTGACAACATTTAAATGCTGATATTGGAAAGCAAAGAATGGAGTTCAACATCAATTTCCATCTACTCTACTATAACAATAACCGTAACACACTAAAGACACGCGAACACACAAAAGAGAGAGTTCCCCATACCTTCTCCAGTGTTTGTATTGCTCTTTGATTTGCAGCCTTGTATTTCTCAACCTATATCAGCACAAAAGGAATACTTTTACCAAAAAAAAAACACAAAAAATAATTTAATTTGAACTTGATAAAGTTCTCTATTAAACTTGAGAAAGCAACAAAATTCAAAAAAAAAAATTTACTCACTTTGTCTTCTTTTACATTAACACAGCAATCAAGTAGAAAATCAAGCAATGATATTAGCATCAGCAACTTGTAATCGATGAAATTTATATATACATATTTCCAGAAATGATGAAATCTTTTATCTTATTTTTTTTCCATATTATTTACCAGTCCTTGAGGAGTGAAGATCCACTTGGCTCTGTGAGTCGATGTCTGAAAATCGGCCATGAAAGACTCAGCAACTCGGCAGCCCTGACTCAGCACTTCGAATTTTTACAGATTCTACAGCGAATTTTTCAAGCTCAAAATACTCACTTATACATCCATTCCTCGGAGTTTTTCACGATTTCTTTTTCCGTACGATAAAAAAAAAACGAAACAAAAGCAAATGAAATTGTGAAAAGAAATGAAAATGGAAATGGGTCTCATGCACTGTAGACCCAATTCGGGTGCCATCGAATCCATTGGACAGTCAAGTCCAATTCTTATTGCTGGACTGTTTTGGGTTACAGCAAATTGGCAAGCCCATTGCTTTATAATTCAAATAATGAAGCTTCCGAAATGCTATGTTCGTGGTAACAATTAGCATGATCAAATTGTGTCATGACCTAGTTATGTAATCGGTCTAGTTGTAGAACATGAAGCAAACTATTTTTCATGATATTTGTATATAAAAGTCAAGGTGTAAAAATTAAGATAACCATCTCATCCAATGATAGAAAAAAATCAAATTCAAAAACTATTCATATAGAAATTTAAGTTTTTTTTACAGAAATCATAAATTGACGATGATATAAGAGATTAATTTTATCTTCATCGGATGAGTGTTTCATTATTTTCTACTCACATGTTGAATCTAATTTTTCGACCGTGTTGTTACCTTTGATACATCAAATATTTTAATTATGTAAAAATAAGATGGAATAAGAATCACGCTCGCTTAATCAATGTTTTTTTGTTGGTTATGTGACTTGTTGCTTGGGTTTTTGCAATAACAAAAAATAAAAAAGTGTTTAACATCAAATTAAGGTTTTGGTTCATTTAACATCAAGAGTGTGAATCGGTTAATTATTCAATCCTTATGAACACTTTGGATTGGATTTTCTTGTCTCTTTCTTTCTTTTCAGATGAAAATTCAAGCCTTCATTGTGATTTTTTCAATTAAAAATTTTAATAATACATTATTCCGAAAATAGGTTTAATCTCGAAATTTTTAAGTACTAGATAGTAAATAATTTATGTTAAATTTTATCTTTCCTTTTATTGAGTATTTCCCCCTCTTAGCTATTTTATTTTTTTCGAAATATTTCGAATTCAAAAGAATTGTACGATTATTTTGTTTATACGTATTATTGAAATCTTGATTTTCTTCTTAATTAACAAAAAAAAAAAAGCCTTTATACTAACATTGTAATAACGAGCTATATTTTACATAAATATAACATCAAGAAGAGTATTTAAAAAATTTAACGAGCTTTTGATTTGGTAAGATTTTAATTAGGAAATTATTAGCAAGCTTAATTTAGACAACTTCACTTAGATTAATATACATTCTTTCAAAACGGGTTTAGTCTCTAAATTCTGAATTAACAAGTGCTAGGTAGTACATAATATTAATTATATTTTATTTTATTTTTTCCTTGAATATTTCTCACTTTTAGCTATTTTCTTTCATGAAATGTTTCGGGTTAAAAAAAATTGAGCAATTAATTTGTTTATTCATTTTAATCAAATCATGATTTTCTTCTTAATTAGAAAAAAAAATTGAAGGGAGGTAAACAGAATTAGCCATAAGAGTAGGGACTAATTTGAAAATTAGTCTCAAAATTTTCAAACTTAATCTGCTATTACCATCCCCATAATTGCCAAACCTGTGACATCAAAATCAGACCATCCTCAACTCCGAATCCTTCTGTTTGCCACGTGAACGGTGATTAACACCCCTTTTCCAATCCAAACCCCTTTCAAATAATCCCCACCAAAACAAAAAGATTTAAAGAGAAAAATCCAAAAAATAAAAGAAACAAAAAAACAAAATAATCTGATTGGCCGAACGACCTTTATATTCAAGTTTCGCGGCAACGCCACACCCCCTCTCTCTATCAAAAGTTCTCCTCTCCTCTGAAAATTTGTTCTTTTTTGAAAGTCTCTCTCTCTTTTCTTATTTTTGGGGGTAAACCTTCTTTGTCTCTCTCTAAAACCCTTTGTTTGTCTTCATGGTTTAGTCTCGGATCGAACAAGGCTGGAAATTCGGTGAGTGGGGATAGTCTCCGATCTGTGAATTAGGGTTTAAAAAGTTGGGATTTGTTTGTGAATTCAAATTTTGGTTAAAAATTTTGAATCTTTATTGCTTTCTTGGAAGTATCTTTGGATTTTCTTTGCTGGGTTTGAAGCAGTTTTTCAAATGACTTTGTGGGTTAAACCAAATTGGCTTCTTTGCTTTTTTTTTTCTTCTTTCTACTTCTCCTTCTTCTTTTCTACTGAATTTCAATTTTGGGTTTTGAAATTCTGCATTTTTTGGTTTTGGGAAGTTCTGTTTTTAATTTTCTGGGGTGGTTTTAGAGCAGTTTTTGAATGGCTTCTTTTGGAGTCTTTTTCTATCTTGAAGCTTATTTTAATGGTGGATTTGAGGTTTACCAGTGGTCTTTTTTTAATTTTTGTATAAACAATTTTAAACTTTTTTTTTTAGTTCATTGCTAACATCGACTTTTAAATTTTCACTGCCGGTTTTTGTTTCCCCTTTTTAAGTTGTTTATAATTATTAACTAAACAAATTATACTTTCAAATCTGTATTGGATTCTGCATTCTGATTTTCTATTTGAGTCTATGATTTGTGTCAAATCTGTCAGCTTTTTTTTCATATAGATAGGCTAAGAATCATGTTGAATATCTTATATGGCTATTTTATCCGAGCAACGGATCTGATGTACTGCTATTTTTCGGGTTTATGTTTCTTGATAGAGAAAGTTATTGATGGCGCCAACAAGAAAATCTAAAAGTGTGAACAAACGATATTCGAGTGTATATGAAGTCTCTCCTGATAAAGATGCCAGTAATTCAAGCAAAAATAAGCCAAAGGTGAGTGTTTGAGTCATTTCCCATTGGTTAATTTGCCTAAGATAAAATTTTTCTCTCGCCTTTGGCTGTTTGGTAACTACTTGATTTCGCTCGGCATAGCATCTGGTTTTTTTTGCTTTGTTCATGTGGATTGCATAAGATGCTGATTGTGTGCCGTTTTGATGCATGGACTGCTGTATCTACGCTATGAAGAAGAAATTAGCTGACAAGTTAGGATCTCAATGGAGCAAGGAAGAAATTGAGCGTTTTTATAAAGCTTATCGAGAGTATGGGAAAGATTGGAAGAAGGTACAGTAATTATCTGCTACCGTTGATCTCACATTGAGAAATATCATAAGAAAACATTATGTTTTCCTTTTCCCTGTAATGTTGTGTATTCTTTTACATTGTATGATGTTCCACCCAGGATTTTTATTTTGTATAAATATAATTAACATGTTCTATTTTAACTTTGTGATTCCTATGTTTAGGTGGCTGCTGCTGTGCATAATAGATCCACTGAAATGGTGGAGGCCCTTTACCTTATGAACCGGGTATGTTTAGCCCCAAATGTAGCTTTAAGCACTAATCAGTTACCAACTTGTCTTGATTCCTTAATCCTGGATCCTTAAAGGAAGTGCATGTGTTAGGTTATCTATAAAAAGAAAAAAAAAAACCAATGAAACTTCTATCTTAGTTAACTTTCCATTTAAACTTTAATGCTGCTTCTTGAGATCTATCTAGTTCTAATTGGACAAGGGTTGTGCCTAGAAATCCATGCACTGCTATAGTTTAATGCAGATAAGCAGTTTGTCCTCATTGCAATAGTCTTTAAGAGTTTATGCGGATCAATTGTTCAAGGGTTGTGTATATAGTTGCATTTTTGGGCCTTCATGTGTTGGATGAAGCCTGAGAGTTGCTTTAGTTTGACTCTATTTGCTTATAAATATTGTTACTTTCATATGTTTTTTATTTTCAGGCATATTTATCCCTGCCAGATGGAACAGCTTCTGTGATTGGCCTTATAGCAATGATGACCGATCATTATAGTGTCCTGGTGAGATTGGATATGAAATAATTATGTCTCTAATATTTGCGGTCTTATGATTACTGTAATCTTGTCCCCCTTATCCTTTGCTGTTAATTACTATAATTTCTAAAGCTGTACAACAAACTTAACTCTGCCATTGGCATTCACATCAAGTAAAGCTGTTTGGTATATTCTCGCCTTTATGAAGTGAATTATCTCTTCATTGCACTATATTTGTGCCAATTATATCTTTTCCTTTTTAGGCTCTCAAAATAAACTGCGCTCTTAACATTCTTCCTCTATCTACTGACCAAGGGTTGAAAATTTTTTACCATGTCAACAAATAGAGAGGGAGCGATTGTGAAAGAGAGAGTAATGAGCCTTCTGAAATACCCCAGAAAGCTCAAAAGCGCAAGCGGGCAAAGGTTCATCTTGGTGCCTCAAAAGAAGGTGTTGTACAGCCTCAATCAATTGCATCTAGTCAGGGATGCCTATCTTTGTTGAAGAGGGCAGGCCTTAATGGTAAAATACATCGTTCTTGTTAGCACCCAATTGCATCTATAGTATTTCTTCAATTTGGTTACTTTCTTTGGTTATCACAAGTGTCTTTTTCTTTTCCCTCCCTTAGTTATATTTCTTATTTGGCAATAAATGCAGCTAAGAGACTGAAAAGGGAAAGAGTTAAAGTAGTAAAAATTGTCCAATTTATGGGGAAGAAAAGCAAAGGAATTGTTGATGAAGTTATTTTTTGTCTGTCACAGAGACGAGAAGTGTTATAAATCAGGAAGAAATGTTATCAATCGGAAGGGAATGTAAATAATAAGCGCCACTAATGGTTGTTCAAACTACAAGAATGACAAGAGAAGAGGAAACAAAAGCTATTCTTGTTGGTCAATTAGAATAAGTGGAGGGTGTGAAGCCGATGCTTTGATGATCTGAAAATTATTTGTAGGAGGATCTGTCATGTGGGTTATGAACTGACAATCTACTATTGGAGCTTCCTTACCTCTTTTTTATATTTTAAGACTCATTATGGTTTTCATTAATGTTTTCTTTAATAAACCATTTTTGTTGTCTATGGAAGCCAAGTGTTTGCATTTAGCATCTTTAGTTCAAAGAACAGTGGAGACAGTTTGTTCACTACCTAGGAAAGTTGTTCAGAGTCCATGAGAACTGCTAATTGGAATTTGTTATAATATTTGCTTGTGATTATGCAATCATGGTTTTTTTTCTTAATGTTGCTGTATTGGGGAAGAATGCCAATTTACAATTTTGTTTCCAAAGCATAGCAACTGTCAATTCAGTCAGAAAGTTTGTAATATCATCTCTGTCAATGTGGTTGAGGTCCTTATCTGGTTTTAAATTCCTTCCAGGTATTCATCCTCATGCAGTAAGGAAAAGAACTCCTCGGGTTCCTGTTTCATATTCATATAGGAGAAATGACACTGAAAGTTACATTCCACCAAACAAAAGAGTTAAGAAGTCAGACGCTGATGATAATGATGCTGAACATGTTGCCGCATTGACGTTGACTGGGGCATTGCAAAGGGGAGGCTCCCCTCAGGTTTCTCAGACACCTTACAAAAGAGCTGAATGCAGAAGATCCTCACCCGTTCAGAGCTATGATAGGACGGTATATGACCTCTGATTTAAGTATACGATTTTTATTTTTGGTTGTCGTGCCCCCATTATTTGTGTAATAATTTTATGCTTAATTTTTTTAATGACATGCAATTAGTCACCACAACCGGAGACAACTAAGGCCAAGCTTGATGATTCTTCCTACGAATGCTGGATGGAAGGCAGGCCTAGGGGCACGGAACCTGTAATTGGAACTCATGCCAGAGATGCAGACCCCTTGATGGATATGGAAGTTGTTGGTACCATTGAAGGTCATCGAAAGGGAAAGAAATTTTACAGGAAGAAAATGAAAGTTGAAGAAACCAAGAACAATCTCTCTGATGATGGTGGAGAAGCGTGTAGTGGCACTGAAGAAAGAATTAGAGGTAGTACTCTCAAAGGGAAAGTTGATATGGAGATTACCAGTGCAAAAAGTGAACAACTTTCACCATGGAGTCAGAGGAAGAGAAGTAACAAGAAGCTTGTCTTCGGAGGTCTGAACTTAAGATCTAGCATTGAGTAATGTGATAATTCTACCTAAACAATGAACGCAAAGTAGCAAGAAAAAGGAAAAAGAACAGGAAAATACGAAAAGAATTGATGCTGCATTATTTGTTAAAAGGATAATGGTCTTCTTGCAACTGTTTTTTAGATTTGATAGCGCATACAGGCTCAACATCGTTTTTTTATTCTCTTTTCGATATGTAGATGAAAGCTCTTCCATTGATGCTCTGCTGACATTAGCCAATTTGTCAACGTCAATGTTGCCAACATCAATAATGGAATCTGGTAGGTGTTGATTGCTTCTAGTTCAGCTTTTTCTGCATGATTGTACCATATGATATCAGGCTTCCTGTCACTGGTCTTGCTATACTTACTCATTATATGTTTCTTTCAGTCCATTTTCTTCATTCATGCTGGAAGGAATACATTTTTCTTATTCCTTCTGTTTTTTTTTTCCATGTTTGGCCTAGAATCATCTGTCAAATTGAAAGAGAATAGAATTACACTTGAATCTGTTGACAAGTCTAGTGCCCCTGAAGCTGCATCTACAAGTCATCACAGAGATAATATTAAGCACCTACGGCCAAACGAAAAGGTGCTCGACTCAATCACTGGTGCAGAGGAAGCTACCACTAGGAAACTAAAAGTTGGAAGGAATTCAGCTATGGATGATAATGTTGTTTCTGAGGCAAAACAAAAGCCAGAACCTACCAATAACTCTTGGAAAAGAAAACGCAAATCCTTCAGTTCAAAGGTAATCATTGAATATTCTTTGTTTGTAGTAACTGCTTCACTTCTAATCTCGATTTAATGACAAAATCTCTTATTCAAGCTGCAGATTTCTAATGCAGAAGCTTCAATGGATTCTCATCTCCGACAATCTTTTGATAATGAGGTAGGTGAACCTTTTAACCTTTGATTTACTTTTTTAATTTGTGTAAGGTAGCAAATCACTTCCATGTTATTTTAGTTGTATATATTATCTCCTGGGTTGATGTTAGGTGCTAAATACGAATTTATACCCACTGTTCTGTTGAAATTTATTTATTTTAGAACCATGCTGCTGCCATATTTGTCTTTTGCTTTCAGCTAGCTGACTAATCTCCCCCCTTTTTCTTTTCCTGCTCTTGTGTGTGTGCATGTTTTTATGTCTTGTAGGACATGGGTGAAGAAGACAATAAATATCTCACTAAAGGTAAATGTGGTGCTCAATCTTCTGTTCAATCAAGACAATGGAAGTCATTCAGAGTGTCAGAGGATTCCTCTACTAATGATGATCCAAAAATGGCTGGAATTGATTCAGTGGTGTTGACTTCACAAGTTCCTGCACCAAACCCTGTTAGCGTACCACCTAAGCATCAAAGTAGACGTAAAATGAACCTGAGGAGAGCCTTCCTTTCAACAGATAGAAGTTCTTCCAAGTGCACATTGAAAAATCAACCAATCAAGCAGTCTGTCACACAAGACAGACTAAAGGTAAAATCTAATCCTTCTCCATTCATTTCCCTACTTTAAAAGAGTTTTCAAAATTTTGAGCATAATTTATGGACATTATTGAATTTCAGGAACAGCTCTCTTCCTGCCTATCATCTAATCTGGCACGAAGATGGTGCTGTTTTGAATGGTTTTACAGTGCTATTGATTATGCTTGGTTTGCTAAAAGGGAGTTTGTTGAGTACCTAAATCATGTCGGACTGGGTCATGTTCCAAGGCTTACTCGTGTTGAGTGGGGTGTCATAAGAAGGTAAGCTTGTCAGTATCCCTACTAATGAGAATATAAGGAAAACAGAGATTTTACAATGCAATTGCTTTTTAAAACAGTTCCCTTGGCAAACCTCGGAGGTTTTCTGAACGCTTTTTACATGAAGAAAGGGAAAAACTTAAACATTATCGGGAGTCTGTGAGACAACATTATTCTCAGCTTCGCGTTGGTGCTAGGGAAGGACTTCCAACGGATCTGGCATATCCTTTATCAGTTGGACAACAAGTAATTGCCATTCATCCCAAAACGAGGGAAGTTCATGATGGAAAAGTACTTACTGTGGACCATGATAGGTGCAGGGTTCAGTTTGATAGTCCTGAACTAGGGGTTGAATTTGTCATGGTAATTGTACTTTTTAGTATATTGGCATTCCAGTGCATTCATCTTATGTTCATTCTGGAAATCACACAGACATATTATTTCAGGATATTGATTGCATGCCATTAAATCCGTTGGAAAATATGCCGGAAGCACTTAGGAGACAGAACCTTGCTTTTGATAAATTCTCCGTGACACCTAAACCGTCTCAAGTGAATAGCCATTCAGATTTTGGTGGGTCCACGGTATTCACTTCAAGTGGGCGTCTGGAGAATGGAACCAGCCCTGTGAACATATCGGCAAATCAGATAAAGGTTAGGATGCATAGGAATTGCAAATACTATTTACTTTTGTTAATTCCAGATTTCTGTTTGTTTGATCTTTAACATGTCTTTTTAAATCTCTTTGTGTCATAATTTGAAAGTTCAACTTAAATGGGCTGAGAATGCTATATTCAGTTACACTGCTTTTTCTATGGTTTAAATGTATCCTCTTAACCATTTTTTGGTTTTTTTTAATTGACACTTGTAAAATATTGGTGTATTTGGGGTTAACACATCACATTGAGAGCAGTTTTCTTCTTCTTTTGCTTCCTTTCCACCCCCTCTGCCCAAATTCTCTCTTTTGATCAAATACTTTGGAGTTCATATTTGGTTCTAGAATTAGAATTTCTCTAGCAATAATGTTAAATATTAACCATTAACCAATACGATATACTTGGGTCTTGGCCAGGTGGATGCCAACCGTAACATTTTGCATGCTAAGGCAGCTGTTCCTTATGTTGTTAGTGCACATCAAGCAGCCTATGGTCAACCACTTACCATGGCACATATCAAAGGGAGGGAAACTGATACACGAGCTATGTCTGAATTGAACGGTGCTCTTGACAAAAAGGTTATTACACTATTTGGTAAACTTAGGTGTTTATATCCTTTTGAGTTCATCGTAATGTTATGGTTTCATTGAAACTACACCTGGATACTTTTCATGTTAAATTGTGTCATGCTTTTTAGCATGCTCATAAAGATAGCTGCTCTGCATTTGGTGGATACCTTCATCTCCAAAAAATGATCTGTTTCATATTATTGCGTAAAAAATTATCATCTTTACCTTATTAGCCTATTTGGTGATTTGACATAATATAATGAAAATGCTGAAAACCCTTCATTATATTCTTATATTTTTAGAGTTGGCTTTTTGCTTTATGTCTGTGTTAATTGGCTTGTAAGATGTTAGCAGAATTACATTAGTTGGAGCTGATCTTTTGCATATATTTAATATTGCAGGAAGCTTTATTGATGGAGCTCAGAAACACGAACAATGACATATCAGAAAATCGAAATGGAGAAAGTTGTTTAAAAGATTCTGAACCTTTCAAGAAGCATATTGCCACGGTACTTGTACAGCTAAAGGAAGCCAGTGGCCAGGCATTCTGGTTTCCTTGAATTATAGAAGTGGTTTGCTCTTTAATTTGATTTCAATTCTCTTCGTTGACAACTTCGTATTGATCATTTTCTGTGCAGGCTTCTTCTGCTTTAGTTAACTTGAGACAACAAAATGCTTACCCAGCAAACCCCCTGTCACCTTGGCAGAAACCCCCAACCAATTCCAACTTCTTTGGTGGCTTGAAAAGTTATGTTGACAGTTCTCTTGTCTCACCAGAATCAGGATCTGGTGTGGGTGAAATTGTTCAAGGCTCAAGACTAAAGGCGCATGCTATGGTGGATGCTGCTATGAAGGTAAAAGTATCTTTTCCATGCCCTTTTTTTTGTTTACCTAAACGTCCAAGCTTAGGGTTTAATTACATTTGTTATGCACTATGCATTCAGGCCATGTCATCAATGAAGGAAGGCGAAGATGCATTTATGAGGATTGGAGAAGCTTTGGACTCTTTAGATAAACGGCAATTCACATATGACATTAGGATGCCGGTGATCAAGTCACGAGAGCAGGAGAATGGCAGTATGGATTATCGCAATCACTTGGTTTCCTGTACATCAAAACCGGTGGCTGCCGGTTGGGCAACTAATCCCAAGTCGCAGGAGGCTTCTGACAAAAACGAGGAACAAGGTCCTTCAGAGCTGATCGCATCATGTGTTGCTACTTTGCTCATGATACAGGTAATTTGCAAATTCTTTTCTGATGTGAATGCTACTTTTTGAACAGCAAACTCTCTC